>NC_061513.1:279447471-279594287 GCF_022539505.1 Lolium rigidum
GATATTAAGGTACTCCTTTTAATAGAGTACCGGAGCAAAGCATTAACACTTGGTGAAAACATGTGATCCTCACATCACCGCCATCCCCTCCGGTTGTCCCGATTTCGTCACTTCGGGGCCTTTGGTTCCGGACGAGTGACATGTGCATACAACTTGTAGATACAATCTAAGCAATAATTATAGAGCTTAAATCTAAGATCATGCCACTCGGGCCCTAGTGACAAGCATTAAGCATAACAAGATTGCAGCAACAATAACTTCACAAACTTTATAGATAGACTAATCATAATGTATCATCCATCGAGATCCCAACAAACACAACACCGATTACATCGGATGGATCTCAATCATGTAAGGCAGCTCATGAGACCATTGTATTGAAGTACATGGGATAGAGAGTACCAACTAGCTATCGCTAGAACCCGTAGTCCATGGGGGAACTACTCACGGAGCATGATGGAGGCGATGGCGTCGATCGAGATGGCTTCCGGGGGCACTTCCCCGTCCCGGCAGGGTGCCGGAACAGAGACTTCTGTCCCCCGAATTGGAGTTTCGCGATGGCGGCGGCGCCCCTGGAGTCTTTCTGGAGTTTCGTCAATTCGTCTCGCGTTTTTAGGTCGAAAGGGTTTATATAGGCGAAGAGGCGGCGCAGGAGGGCGCCTGGGGCCTCCTCCCCATAGGCCGGCGCGGCCAGGGTGGAGCCCGCGCGGCCCTGTCGTGTGGTGGCCCCCTGGCCCGCCTCCGACTCTCCTTCGGTGTTCTGGGGTCTTCCGGGAAAAATAAGATGTTTGGCGTTGATTTCGTCCAATTCCGAGAATATTGCCCGAACAGCCTTTCCGGAACCAAAACAGCGAGAAAACAGGAACTGGCACTTCAGCATCTTGTTAATAGGTTAGTTCCGGAAAACGCATAAAAACATTATAAAGTTCAAGCAAAACATGTAAGTATTGTCATAAAACAAGCATGGAACATCAGAAATTGTAGGTACGTTGGAGACGTATCAGCATCCCCAAGCTTAGTTCCTGCTCGTCCTCGAGTAGGTAAACGATAAAAAGAGTAATTTCTGTAGTGACATGCTACTTACATAATCTTGATCATCCTATTATAAAGCATATGAGATGAATACAGTGACTCAAGGCAATGATCTATAGTTGCTAACAAATAGATAACATATAGCAAAACTTTTCATGAATAGTACTTTGAAGACAAGCATCAAAAGTCTTGCATAAGAGTTAACTCATAAAGCAATAAATTCAAAGTAAAGGCATTGAAGCAACACAGAGGAAGATTTAAGTTTCAGCGAGTTGCTTTCAACTTTCAACATGCATATCTCATGGATAATTGTCAACACAAAGTAATATGATGAATGCAAATATGCAAGTATGTAAGAATCAATGCACAGTTAACACGAGTGTTTGCTTCTAAGATGGAAGGAAGTAGGTAAACTGACTCAACATAAAGTAAAAGAATGACCCTTCGCAGAGGGAAGCAGGGATTAAATCATGTGCTAGAGCTTTTTAAGTTTTGAAATCATATAGAGAGCATAAAAGTAAAGTTTTGAGAGGTGTTTTTTGTTGTCAACGAATGGTAATGGGTACTCTAACTACCTTATCAACCAGACTTTCAAGAGCGGCTCCCATGAAGGACGTTATCTCTACCAGCAAGGTAGATCATCCCTCTTCTCTTTTGTTTACACATGTACTTTAGTTTTATTATTTATGGATGACACTCCTCCCAACCTTTTGCTTACACAAGCCATGGCTAACCGAATCCTCGGGTGCCTTCCAACATTCACATACCATGAAGGAGTGTCTATTTGCAAAATTAAGTTGCTTACTGATGAATCAGAGCAAAATATGTGAAGAGAATTATTAATGAAGGTTGATTAATTGGGGGTTGGGAACCCCGCGCCAGCTCTTTTTGCAAAATTATTGGATAAGCGGATGAGCCACTAGTCCATTGTGAAAGTCTGTCCGAAGTAAATGACAAGATCGAAAGATAAAACACCACATACTTCCTCATGAGCTATAAAACATTGACACAAATAAGAGATAATAGCTTTTGAATTGTTTAAAGGTAGCACATGAAGTATTTGCTTGGAATGGCAGGAAATACCACATAGTAGGTAGTTATGGTGGACACAAATGGCATAGATTTTGGCTCAAGGTTTTGGATGCACGAGAAGCATTTCCTCTCAGTACAAGGCTTTGGCTAGCAAGGTTGTTTGAAGCAAACACAAGTATGAACCGGTACAGCAAAACTTACATAAGAACATATTGCAAGCATTATAAAACTCTACACTGTCTTCCTTGTTGCTCAAACACTTTTACCAGAAAATATCTAGACCTTAGAGAGACCAATCATGCAAACCAATTTCAGCAAGCTCTACAGTAGTTCTCCACTAATAGGTTTAAACTACATGAAAAAACTTAATCATGATCTACTTGAGAGCTCAAAACAATTGCCAAGTGTCAAATTATTCAAGACATTATGAAGCACTTTCTGTTTCCAACCAAATAACCATAAGTGATGTAGCTTCCAACTTTTATCATTGAACATTAAAAGTAAAACGAAGAACAAGTGTTCATATGAAAAAGCGGAGCGTGTCTCTCTCCCAAACAAGGATTGCTAGGATCCGATCTTATTCAAACAAAAACAAAAATAAAAGCACATAGACGCTCCAAGTAAAGCACATAAGATGTGACCGAATAAAAATATAGTTTCAATAGAAGAAACCTGATAAGTTGATGAAGAAGGGGATGCCTTGGGCATCCCCAAGCTTAGACGCTTGAGTCTTCTTGAAATATGCAGGGATGAACCACCGGGGCATCCCCAAGCTTAGGCTTTTCACTCTTCTTGATCATATATCATCCTCCTCTCTTGACCCTTGAAAACTTCCTTCACACCAAACTTCTCATAAACTTCATTAGAGGGGTTAGTACTCAAAAAACTTGAATCCACCTTGGTCCTGTAGTGACACATTGCAAGAACTCAATAAAACATTAGCTACAGCTCTCCACGTCTAGAAAGCCTTGCTTAAAGTCCACAAGAGACAATGCAAAAAACAGAGACAGAATCTGCCAAAACAGAACAACCAGTAAAGACGAATTTTAAACAGGTACTTCCGTTGCTCAAATCAGAAAACTCAAAACTAATGAAAGTTGCGTACATACCTGAGGAACACGCACGTAAATTGGCATATTTTTCTGAATTACCTACAGAGAAAACAGCCCAGATTCGTGACAGATAGAAATCTGTTTCTGCGCAGAAATCCAAATCTAGCATCAACCTTCGATTAGAGGCGTCACTTGGCACAACATTGCAATAAAATAAAGATAAGGAGAGGTTGCTACAGTAGTAACAACTTCCAAGACTCAACAAAACAGTAGCAAAATAAACACATGGGTTATCTCCCAAGAAGTGCTTTCTTTATAGCCATTAAGATGGGCTCAGTAATTTCAATGATGCACTCGCAAGAAATAAGAGTTGAAGCAAAAGAGAGCATCAAAAAGCAAGTTCAAAACACATTTAAGTCTAACCCTCTTCCTATGCATAGGAATCTTGTACACAAATAAATTCATGAAGAACAAAGTGACAAGCATAAGAAGGTAAAACAAGAGTAACTTCAAAATTTTCAGCATATAGAGAGGTGTTTTAGTGCCATGCAAATTTCTACAACCATATTTTCCTCTCTCATAATAATTTTCAGTAGCTTCATTAACAAACTCAACAACATAACTATCACATACAACATGCTTTTCATGATTCACAAACACATAATTTTATCAAGCTCAGAAATAATAGGATTAAAACTTTCAAACCCACTTTTATCAATAATATAACAAGATGATTGATCAATCTCAAAGGATATGGGACTCATAAATAAAGTCAAGAACTCTCCAATCCCATTTTCAATAGTAGTACAATTAATATTATCAAGTAACATATGACCATCATCAAGAGCTTTATCATAAACATTTGCTACGCAAAATTCTTTAGTACCATGCATTTCGACATCAGACACAAACAAAGCATTATCATAAGATTTATCAAAGTAGCATGGATTATCATAAATAACAGTAGCATAATTATTCTCACAAGTTTTACTCATAGGGAATATTTCAAGAGAATCCACAGGAACATAACATTCAACCTCTTTCGGTAAGCATGGAGGACAATCAAATAGTGTAAGAGATAAAGAGTTACTCTCATTAGAAGGTTGGCATGAGTAGCTAATCCATTCTTCCTCCTTTTGTTCATCACTCTCTTCTTCTTTTTCATCCAATGAGCTTTCAGGTTCATCAATTTCATCCTCCTTTTCATCCAATGAGCTTTCAGGTTCATCAATTTCTTCTTCCACAGGTCCCTGCAAATTGTGAGTGCATTCTTGTGCATTAATGAGTCTCTCTTTATAATCAATGATATAAGGATTATCAGTGTAACTTTCATTGCAAAAATTAAGGATAGAAGAGACATAATCTTTAAGGTCCTTACAAACAACACAAGTTTCATAATTTTTAACCATGAAGGATTCTATCTCGGAGGCTCCCATAAATATGACAAATTGTTCTACCTCTTCAAACCCAAAATGAATATAGCTATTCCGATTATAGTTCTTAATTAAAAATTCCTCACTAAAGCCACATTGAAATTTAAGATGTTTAGTGTCCTGTTGAGAGCAACAGTTTATATCATGGCGTTTAAGCAAGATTTTAGCAATTGTATTCAATTTTTTTATCACAGCACTCATCACTTTTCCCGCTCTTGATTCTCTATAATTATTATAATATTCTATAAGCTCCAAGTAGGTTGTAGTTTCTCCCATAGCAACAGTTTTTAATTTTTAGGTTTTTCAAATTTTTATGGATTTTTGGGTATATGAGGAAAGTAAAACAAAACAAACTAGACAAAAGTAAACTAAGAAAAATAAAACAAGACAGAAATAAACTAAGCACAAATAAACTAGGCAAAAGTAAACTAAGCAAAACAAAGTAAAACAAAATAAAAACAGAGAGAGAGGTAGAGTGTACTCCCCAGGTGAACTTATGAGTAGAGCTATGCCTCCCCGGCAACGGCGCCAGAAAAATAGTCTTGATAACCCACAAGTATAGGGGATCGCAGGAGTCTTCGAGGGAAGTAAAACCCAAATTTATTGATTCGACACAAGGGGAGGTAAAGAATACTTATAAGCCTTAACAACTGAGTTGTCAATTCAGCTGCACCTGGAAAAGCACTAGCAACAGGGGTGATGTGAAAGCAGCAGTAGTATGAGAGCAATAGTAACAGTAACACAGCAGCAGTAGCAATAACACAGGAGCAATGGTACCGGAAAATAGTTGATACTACTTCCAATGTCATGTGGAACGAGTATATGATGATGAAAGATGGACCGGGGTTCCCAGCTATCTACACTAGTGGTAACTCTCCAATAACAAGTGTTGGGTGAACAAATTACAGTTGGGCAATTGATAGGATTCAAAGCATTAAGTTAGAACATCCAACTTATTAATCATGTAGGCATGTTTTCCATATATAGTCGTACGTGCTCGCAATGAGAAACTTGCACAACATCTTTTGTCCTACCAGCCGGTGGCAGCCGGGCCTCAAGGGAATCTACTCGGATATTAAGGTACTCCTTTTAATAGAGTACCGGAGCAAAGCATTAACACTTGGTGAAAACATGTGATCCTCACATCACCGCCATCTCCTCCGGTTGTCCCGATTTCGTCACTTCGGGGCCTTTGGTTCCGGACGGTGACATGTGCATACAACTTGTAGATACAATCTAAGCAATAATTATAGAGCTTAAATCTAAGATCATGCCACTCGGGCCCTAGTGACAAGCATTAAGCATAACAAGATTGCAGCAACAATAACTTCACAAACTTTATAGATAGACTAATCATAATGTATCATCCATCGGATCCCAACAAACACAACACCGATTACATCGGATGGATCTCAATCATGTAAGGCAGCTCATGAGACCATTGTATTGAAGTACATGGGATAGAGAGTACCAACTAGCTATCGCTAGAACCCGTAGTCCATGGGGGAACTACTCACGGAGCATGATGGAGGCGATGGCGTCGATGGAGATGGCTTCCGGGGCACTTCCCCGTCCCGGCAGGGTGCCGGAACGGAGACTTCGTCCCCCGAATTGGAGTTTCGCGATGGCGGCGGCGCCCCTGGAGTCTTTCTGGAGTTTCGTCAATTCGTCTCGCGTTTTTAGGTCGAAAGGGTTTATATAGGCGAAGAGGCGGCGAGGGAGGGCGCCTGGGGCCTCCTCCCCATAGGCCGGCGCGGCCAGGGTGGAGCCCGCGCGGCCCTGTCGTGTGGTGGCCCCCTGGCCCGCCTCCGACTCTCCTTCGGTGTTCTGGGGTCTTCCGGGAAAAATAAGATGTTTGGCGTTGATTTCATCCAATTCCGAGAATATTGCCCGAACAGCCTTTCTGGAACCAAAAACAGCAGAAAACAGGAACTGGCACTTCGGCATCTTGTTAATAGGTTAGTTCCGGAAAACGCATAAAAACATTATAAAGTGCAAGCAAAACATGTAAGTATTGTCATAAAACAAGCATGGAACATCAGAAATTATAGGTACGTTGGAGACGTATCAGCATTCCACGGCCGCATGAGTTTCAAAGATAGTTTTCAACTCATTGACTAACTCATGTGGATCGTGGTGCTCAAAACGTTTTTGAAGATCGGCTTCCAGACTGCACAGGATGGCACACTGAACTTGAGAGTACCGAGTTTTCCGAGTAGCGTAAACATTCTTTACTTCATCGGTTTCGGTTTCGCAGGAGGGTCACCTAGCGGTGCATCAAGCACATATTGCAGATTTCCGCCATTGAGGAAGATCCTCACATGACGGAACCGATCGGTGAAGTTGCTACCGTTGCTCTTAAGCTTTTCTTTCTCTAGGAACTGGTTAAAATTGATTGGGGACGCCATATCTACAACATATATTTGCAATAGTTTAGACTAATGTTTATGACAAATTGAGTTCAAATTTTAATTCAACATAATTAAAAACTAGGTGAACTCCCACTCAAAACAATATCCCTCGCATTGTTTTAGTGATCACACGAACCAAATCCACCACACCAAGTCCGATCATCACGAGACAAGATGTAACTTCAATGGCGAACACTCAAAGTGTTCATCATATCAATCATATGATTCATGCTCTACCTTTCGGTATCACGTGTTCCGAGACCATGTCTGTACATGCTAGGCTCGTCAAGGCCACCTTAGTATCCGCATGTGCAAAACTGTCTTGCACCCGTTGTATGCACTTGTTGAGTCTATCACACCCGATCATCACGAGATGCTTCGAAACGACAAGTCTTGGCAACGGTGCTACTAAGGATGAACACTTTATTATCTTGATATTTTAGTGAGAGGGATCATCTTATAATGCTACCGTCGCGATCTAAGCAAAATAAGATGCATAAAGGATTAACATCACATGCAGTTCATATGTGATATGATATGGCCCTTTTGTCTTTGCGCCTTTGATCTTCATCTCCAAAGCACGGACATGATCTCCATCATCAACGGGCATGATCTCCATCATCGTCGGCGAAGCACCAAGGTCAATGGCGCCGTCTTCATGATTGTCCTCCATGTAGCAACTATTACAACTACTTTGAAATACTACTCAACATGAAATTTAAAGACAACCATAAGGCTCCTGCCGGTTGCCACAATACAATAATGATCATCTCATACATAGTCATCATCACATTATGGCCATATCACATCACCAAACCCTGCAAAAACAAGTTAGACGTTCTCTAATTTGGTTTGCATATTTTACGTGGTTTAGGGTTTTCGAGTGAGATCCAATCAACCTACGAACATGAACCACAACGGTGATACTAGTGTTGTCAATAGAAGAGTAAATTGAATCTTCACTATAGTAGGAGAGACGGACACCCGCAAAGCCACTTATGCAATACAAGTTGCATGTCGAGCGTGGAGCAAATCTCATGAACGCGGTCATGTAAAGTTAGCCCGAGCCGCTTCATCCCACTATGCCACAAAGATGCAAAGTACTCAAACTAAAGATAACAAAAGCATCAACGCCCACAAAACCATTGTGTTCTACTCGTGCAACCATCTATGCATAGACACGGCTCTGATACCACTGTAGGATAACGTTGCATAGAAAACAAAAATTTTCCTACCGCGAGAACGCAATCCAAGCCAAGATGCAATCTAGAAGACGGGAGCAACGAGGAGATCATCGAGACTCACCCTTGAAGATTTCCAAAGCCTACAAGATGAGGCTCTTGTTGCTGCGGTAGACGATCACTTGCCGCTTGCAAAAGCGCGTAGAAGATCTTGATCACGGCGCCACGAACGGGCAGCACCTCCGTACTCGGTCACACGTTCGGTGTTGATGAAGACGACGTCCTTCTCCCCGTTCCAGCGAGCAGCAGAAGTAGTAGCTCCTCCTTGACTCCGGCAGCACGACGGCGTGGTGGCGGTGGCGATGGAGAACTCCGGCGGAGCTTCGCTAAGCGTTGCGGGAGAGGTGGAGGAGAGGGGGCGGCTAGGGTTTGGGAGAGGGGGTGGCCGGCCACTTAGGGGGTGCGGCCAAGCTATGGCTTGAGGTGGCCGGCCCCCTCACCTTGGCCCTCATTATATAGGTGGAACACCCAAGAGTTGGTCTACAAGTCTTCGAATAAGACCCCAAACCAAAACCTTCCATATGACATGAAACCTACCCAAGGTGGGATTCCCACTTGAGGTGGGATTCCCACCTTTCCTTGGGAGGGGTTGGCCGGCCACCTTTGGTGGAGTCCACCTTGGACTCCACCCTCTAGGGTTGGCCGGCCATGGTGGTGGAGTCCCTCCGGGACTCCGCCTTCCACAGTGATTTCTTCCGGACTTTTCTAGAACTTTCTAGAACCTTCCATAAATGCACCGGATCATTTTCAAACACATAAAATGACTTTCTATATATGAATCTTATTCTCCGGACCATTCCGGAACTCCTCGTGATGTCCGGGATCCCATCCGGGACTTCGAACAAAACTTCGAACTCCATTCCATATTCAAGTTCTACTATTACAACATCAAACCTTAAGTGTGTCACCCTACGGTTCGCGAACTATGTAGACATGGTTGAGATCTCTCTCCGACCAATAACCAATAGCGGGATCCGGAGATCCATAATGGCTCCCACATATTCAACGATGACTTAGTGATCGAATGAACCATTCACATACGATACCAATTCCCTTTGTCACGCGATATTTTACTTGTCCGAGATTTGATCATCGGTATCACTCTATACCTTGTTCAACCTCGTCTCCCGACAAGTACTCTTTACTCGTACCGTGGTATGTGGTCTCTTATGAACTTATTCATATGCTTGCAAGACATTAGACGACATTCCACCGAGAGGGCCCGGAGTATATCTATCCGTCATCGGGATGGACAAATCCCACTGTTGATCCATATGCCTCAACTCATACTTTCCGGATACTTAATCCCACCTTTATAACCACCCATTTACGCAGTGGCGTTTGATGTAATCAAAGTACCTTTCCGGTATAAGTGATTTACATGATCTCATGGTCGAAAGGACTAGGTAACTATGTATCGAAAGCTTATAGCAAATAACTTAATGACGTGATCTAATGCTACACTTAATTGGGTGTGTCCATTACATCATTCATATAATGATATAACCTTGTTATTAATAACATCCAATGTTCATGATTATGAAACTAATCATCTATTAATCAACAAGCTAGTTAAGAGGTTTACTAGGGACTCTTTGTTGTTTACATAACACACATGTATCAATGTTTCGGTTAATACAATTATAGCATGGTATATAAACATTTATCATAAACATAAAGATATATAATAACCACTTTTATTATTGCCTCTTGGGCATATCTCCAACAATGCGTATAATAGGCCAAATTTCAACAAATAAACCCCTTTAACGGTACTAAAAAACACTTCTTAATCAGAAGATTGAATATGAAGCCATAAATAGGATAAATAAAACACGTGGATCAAATGAGCATCTTTTTGCTCGGAGGAGAACATCTAGGCTGCCCATCAATTTTTCTTCTATAAAGGAAATATATAAATATTGCGAAGATACAAATTGCATTCAGCCTGCAACAATGTAATACCCTAATGGCACTACGAATGCATACATTCAAAAATAAAAAAAAGGAAGCTAACATAGAAAAGTCCTGCGACAGTGATCTAGTCCTTGTAGCAGCAGTACAAACACCACCAAAAATAATACCTGAAGTCCAAATTCTTCAAAAACAACGCCTTGAAGAAGAAAACATTGCACAAATGACGTTGTCGTTCGATCATAGATTATAGATTTTCACCCTAAAAAAAGTCCACTCTCTCAAAACAATGGCTTCAACAAGGGCATTGCTAGTCACAACAAATTAAGGCCATTCACCTAAAAGGTAAGAATTTGAACTTGTGTTGTGCTATCGCCCCCACTTGCATGACACTTCTACGAGTCCCGAAACACGAACAAACCATCGCAAGAAACACTCGAACCACAACACCTAGTCCTCAGATCTTCACTTCTATGACATTCTCCGCCTCTGGCTTCAGCATGGAACGAAAAAGACATGTCCCATAATGGAGATAGATATTAGAGATTCGCGCCGCTCCGTCCAGAAAATATGGGTGCGCACTGATGAATCCCATCCGCCAGCAATCTTCAGGCATGTGATGCCCATAGGAGTTCGCCGATGGAGCATTCCGGAACTAGACACTCAGACCATATCAAGGAGGACAAACATCAAGAAGATCTTCGTCTTGGTGCAAGAGAAACCCTAGAACCGTACCTTTATTTCGAGCCAGTAACCCCCACCCAACATACCGGCGTAGAGGAGAAGATGAACTTAACTAGTGCTGACCAAGATGGATCAGGTGACATACCGAGAGGTCCGCAGCACCACCATCTCGGATAGCAGCCCATCTAGGCATGCATGCAGTTGCCATCGACCTATCGGCCTAGATCGGATCGTGGGCATGCCCACTTCCTCCGCCGCCCGCTATGGTAGCAACGCCTCAGATGGCGTCGCCGAGGTTTCCCTCACCCGATCCGCACACCTCCATCACCGCGCCTTCCCCTCCACCACTACCGTCTGCACACGCTCGCCACCATGCCTCTCCGCTCCGAGGCATCGCCGCCTCGTGCCTCCTCGGCCCTCTGCCCTTTGGCGAGACGGGTGCCACCACTGCCACCGCCACCAACAACCATGGGATCAGCTGGAGGAGAAGTTAGCTAGGGATTGGTGGGGAGCCTCCGGTGTCGCCCAAGTGGTGGCGTCACGGGAGGGAGAGAAAACTTTAATGCCCATCACTAGTTCAGCTCCATAAATTTTGGTAGTAGTCATCGTGTTCAACTCAATCATGAGACTAGCTAGAGCCTTGAAGGCGGCATATGTTCGTTGGAGTAATGGAGTTCACGAGCCTCAACGTTGTAGCTAACGAGCAACTACTACTAGGTGATTACCACTCCATCATCTGCTGGATCCAAACCATAAATAAACAAGGTCCAAATCACCGGACAAAACCGCCAAAGATGATCTTTTTTTGAGATCAAATGAGCTGTGATTTCATTAAATGTTGGCCAAATCAAAAGCTAGAGAGTCTACAAGATACCCCGGAGGGACCCCAAACCAGTTCTTACAAAGCTTATTATCGCAGCCATCTTTAGCTAATAAATGTGCCGCCCTATTACAAGCACGGCGCACATGATAAACCCTATAATCATCAAACCCATGTAGGAGACTCTTTACTTCCTCCACCAATGGTCCGTCGATCGATCGGTCCAGGTTCTTGCTTCCTAACTTAGCTACTGCTCCCAAGCAATCAGTTTCCAAAACCACATTCACAACCCCTGATTCCTTTGCCAGAAGAATCGCCCGACGGCACGCAAGGAGCTCCGCCCTCTCCGCATCCTGCACAGAAGGGAAAAAATGGCAAGCCCGTCAAAAAATGGGTATATATAGCTTGAATAGAAAAAATTGACGAGACCTTGTCAAATTGCCCCGTTACAAAAATAATGGTTTAAGCAGGCAAATGTTTTTTGATTTTGAAAGGAGGGAAAACACTTCGTGAAAGGAGCTCACGTAAAATGAGCAAATGAGCATGCGACAACAGTTTTTTTAATAGCTGGAACGTATGATTCCATTAGGCAAGAGGCTCAGCAGAAGGCGATGGCCACACCAACACTTGCAACAGTTAACAACACTAGTTGAGTGAATTCAAAATTTTAGCCCATGGATATTCATCTATGGAACCAATTACTCTTATTTCCATCTTCATCAAGGAATCAACATTCACGACTTCACGTTTAAGTCCATGATGTCCTCAGGATACAAGTTGTGTGTTTCTACGAACTGGAAACTAGTCGGTGTTGAAGACCAACTCACCCGGGAGCAAGACTTCGTTTGGGTCGGTGCGTCGGGATATCAATCACTTGGAGCGAGTGCTGCGCTCACTTCCGAGTGTCGCCATCTCGGATGCAGGCATTGCCGAGGAGAAGCAGGTGGAGCGTCAGCTGTGTGAGCTGTTTGAGAGGGAAGAGATAATGGCTCGTCAAAGATCTCGTGTGGATTGGCTCCGGGAGGGAGACCGTAATACTGCATTCTTCCATTCAAAAGCAACAGCTAGTAAACGGATGAACCGCATTTCTGCTTTGATCAGGGAGGATGGCTCGGTGTGTGAGGATCAAACCGAAATCAAGGGTCTGGTCCATCACTTCTATGAGGACCTGTTCAGCTCTGAACCTGTGGTGTCCATGGATACAGTTTTGGATGCGATACCACTAAAGGTTGATGACCAGATGAATGCTAGTCTGTGCAAGGAGTACTCGAATGATGAGATTAAAACAGCTCTTTTCCAGATGGGTCCCACTAAGGCACCTGGCCCGGATGATTTTCCCGCCATGTTCTATCAATTACACTGGGACCTTGTTGAAAATGATGTCTGTAATGCTGTTCGGAGTTTCTTGGGTGATGCTGATATACCAAAGGGTTTCTGTGACTCGGTTATTGTGCTTATCCCCAAGGTAACTAATACGAAACATTTGTCATTTATCTAAGTTTAGACCGATTAGTCTGTGTAATGTCTTGTATAAGATTGCCTCCAAAGTTGTAGCCAATAGATTGAAGCTCCTCTTACGAGACATTATATCAGAATACCAGAGTGCTTTTGTTCCTGGTCGGCTCATCACTGATAGTGCACTCATCGCCTATGAGTGCCTCCATACTGTGAGGCGACAGAAAAGCAAGAGACCGTTCTTTGCCCCGAAAGTTGATATGATGAAAGCATATGACCGTATCGAATGGGAATATCTTCATGGGTGTCTCTCTAAATTGGGCTTCGATGCTGATTGGGTGAACTCGGTTATGAGATGTGTTACCTCAGCTAGATATGCGGTGAAGGTTAATGGTGATCTCACATACCCGGTGGTGCCATCGCGGGGTATTCGACAAGGGGATCCTATTAGTCCTTATTTGTTTCTTTTGTGCACAGAGGGTTTATCCTGTTTACTCCAGAAGAAGGAGGGTCTTGGTGAGCTACAACGTCTAAAAAATGGACAACAAGGCCCTTGTATATCACACTTTCTCTTCGCGGATGACAATATCTTCTTTGCACGGAGTGATAGTCGAAGTGTTGAAACACTGAAAGAGGTTCTTGATACATACTGTGGGGCTTCTGGCCAGAGAGTTAATCTGCAGAAATCCTCGGTGTTTTTTGGGAACAAATGTCATGATAGTATCAAGACCAGGGTGAAGAATTCTTTGGAAGTCACCAATGAGGTGCTTCATGACTGTTATCTGGGGATGCGCACGGAAATTGCTAGGGCAGCTACATCATCCTTCAAGTTCCTCTCGGAGATGGTGTGGCGGTGTGTTACTAGCGTCGCGGGGCGACCTCTCTCGCGTGCGGGTAAGGAGGTCTGGCTAAAATTGGTTGCTCAGTCCATTCCGAACCATGTCATGAGCTGTTTTCAGATTCCCATTGCAAACAGTGACAAGATGAGGTCAAGTATCGCAGATCATTGGTAGGGTTTTGAGGATGGATGCAAGAAAATGCATTGGAAATCTTGGGAGTGGCTATCTTCACCAAAGTCACTTGGGGGTTTGGGTTTCAGAGACTTTGTTCTCTTTAATCAGGCCATGTTGGGAAAGCAATGTTGGAGGCTACTCTCTGAACCTTCATCTCTATGCGCGAGGGTCCTCAAAGGACGTTACTACCGCATTCAGATTTCTTGGCTGCGGAGAAGCCAAGGTCCACCTCGTTCACCTGGCGATCGATTCTTCATGGCCGTGAGCAACTAGTGAGAGGCATAAAATGGTGTATCGGCAATGGTGACAGCATAAGTATCGTGAAGGACAATTGGATCCCCCATAATCCAAAGGGCACCTTCATGCCCTTGTCACTGATCGCTGACAGTGCCAAGGTGCGGTACCTGTTGAATGAAGAAGGTACATGCTGGGAAGTGGACACTGTGCGATCCTTCTTCCATGAGGAGCTCGCGAATATTATACTCAGTATTCCTGTTAGTCGTCGAGGCGGCGCTGATTTTGTCTCATGGCCTTATGACAAGTTTGGAACCTATACTGTCAGATCAGCCTATAATTTGGCCAGAACGGCGTCCTTCTTTGATTGCCAAGGCAATGCGGGCCGGGGAGCTAGCTCGGACAGGGGTACTGAGGAGAAGAACTGGAAGTCTGTCTGGTCCATCCAAGCGCCAGGGAAGATGAAAGTTGTCCTATGGCGTTTTATCCATGACTGCCTCCCTACTGGACATCAGCTGCAGCGACGGCACATCCTTGCTGATGGTCTTTGCGTGTTCTATAGCCAACATGAGAGAGTGGAGCATATTTTCCTGCTGTGCCCCTTTGCGCGGGCGGCCTGGGCTGAGGTAAAGCAAGTATTCCCTCTGAAGCTGCTTCGGAAAGACCTAACACACTCAAAACAATGGGTCTTTGACTTTCTGCGGCGGGAGAACAACACCGCTGCTACAGTCCTCGCCGTTACCTGCTGGCATATTTGGTAGGCTCGCAACAACGTCAGGAACAACGAGGTGAGCATGCATCCGTCGAGGGTGGCATCCAAGGTGCTGGCTTATGTGGACATGATCACCACTCACCTCTTCAAAGCCTCGGGAACGTCCAGGAGTGCTTAGGTGGCCTTGAGGCCCCGATGGAAACCGCCACCACCAGGTATCATATGTGTCAATGTTGACGCTGCCTTGTTTCCTGTTGAGCGTCGCATGGGCTGGGGGGCGGTGTTCCGAGACCAAGACGGTAGGTTTGTGCTGTGTGCGAGGGAGAGGTTGGATATTTTCCTGAGGCCGGAGCTTGCCGAGGCCCTTGCTGCGAGGAGGGCGCTCATGGTGGCCAAGGAGCATGGAGTGGCCAGGGTGGCTCTGGTATCAGATTGCTTATCTATGATCCAGCGTCTAACATCCCAGGTTCAGGATTGATCAGACTTGGGAACGGTGATCGCCGATATCAGAGTCATGGCGACGGACTTCGAGTCCTGTTCTTTCAGCTTTTCTAGTCGTAAAACGGATGTGGTAGCACATAAATTGGCTCGCTGCACCGAGTCTTTTATTTGTAGTATTTCAGTTGGTGTTGTCCCGACACTCATTCGGGATGAACTTTGTAATCATGTTTCTTGATCAATAAAGTACCACATTCTCTCAAAAAAAAACTCACCCGGTAGTACTCGATGTGCGCAAACCAAGAGCACCGATCGCTGGTTTTAACTTATAAGCGTGATGGGTCTGCCAACTGGCCAGTCTTCTTAGAGTTTCTCATCGATGTTGGTTTCGGGCAGAAAATTATTACCCAAGCCCGCTGTAGTGGTTGGTTTTTGTACCAGTCTAACCAGAACTTCACACATATTATCAATTCATTGAATCCATTGGAACATGTAAAACACATTTAAATAGAAGAATATCAATAAAGCAACATGCCAAGTGTTGAATCACAAGCATACACTGGACATTACTATCAAGATATTTCATAGAGAAGACACTTTAAATGTCACTACTATGAGTAATATTTTAAATTACACACAAAATGGCATGCTCATTTGCAGATAGATATACTTACATGAAACTGTCACAATTAAACCAGTGTGGCACACAAATAATTCATTTTTTTGTTTACTCAACTTTAAGTCTAAAGATATTTAAGGGGAAATGTGTCGAAAAGGAAAAATTGTGTGAATTTATTTACAAATCAACTATACTTTCCAATGATAGGCATTTGGAATGTACACCACAAACCATAATCAATGTTTAGTCATATTTTTGTATGGTTCACGATGATGATGTAAATAAGCTAGTTAGGATTATGGTTGTATAGTAGGAGGTGCATAGAAGTATAAAATTCAAGTATAAACAATGAAAGAATATTTATCTAGAGAAACATAGCATAGACCGGAGTAGTATCGTCACATGCGGCGCGCTAAGATTTGGGGAAAACATTCACACAACGGTCTTGACGAGTAGACACGCCCGCGCACACACACGTGATGGTCTCGCCTATCTATGTATTTTTGTTGGCAAAATATTCAAAATTAGAGAACTGCTTGACAAAAAATATTTCAAGATTTCTTTGCCAGAAAACCGCCTCCTCACTTTTTCTCTAGCAAGTCCGTGCACCTCTCCATATTCAACCAAATGTAGACGGTGAGATTTAACGTTCTTATCCATTCGGCCCGCCGTCACCCCCACTAGACGGTGAGAGTCCGCCCTTTCTACCCCCCCCCCCCAATGAGATGTTGTCAAATTTCTGCTCTGATAGAGTGGGCGTGGGTAGGGGCATTTTTCTAATGTTTCCTCCAGCCCCGCGTGAGCAGTTAGGGAACATGAGTTGTAGGGGGTGATGTGATTCGCTTTTCCCAGTGTCGGGGACTCGATTTTGTGTGTGGGTTCAGAAGGGGTTCGACACATAGGATCTACTAGGAAACGTGCCCGTGCGTTGCACCGGGAGAGACAAAATTACGATCACAGTGTTGCCGCACCACCCGGTACATCTGCGTCTGATTTCCATATTTAAATTCGGGACCTAAATAGACCATACAATCAAATAAAAAATACATACAATATTGTGTGTCTCATACTCTCATTACCATATAGCTCGAGACCAGATTTTTCTAGAAGTGTATCCGAATAGCAAGGATAAATTAGTCAATAGTAAATCTGGTTAGAAAAATAAAGAGTAGAATAAAGAAGGTGTGAATTTAAATAGCAATGCACAATAATATCCACAAAATAATAATTTACTTGGTTAAATCCGGAATTAACGGATAATAAAATATGGATCTCATGTGAAAAAATAATAGATAAATTTTAGACAATTTTTATAGGACGGAGGGAGTACCATACATGTCAAAGGTACCCAAGTGTTCACTGTCTTTTCTTGATTAGCTCTAAGTCACCGAAGCTTCCAATTTTTTTTGTTAAATCTGCCACCGGAGATTGGTTGATTCGTAATAGTGAATCCATATAATTCATCAAGAATAAGGAACTCTTTTCTTTTTATAGCTTCAATGGATCATAGATGCAACCGATCAACAGCAGGGACAACAAGCACCAGTTGTTTCACCCGCTCAATGCCTTGATCTGCTACGCGTTCAACTCCTACCGGCGGCCGCGCCCCAGTCCGGCGCCGACCCTGGGGTTGCCTTGGTGAGTGGTGACGATCGCACGCCGGCAGCAAATTACTCGGAAAAATTCTTGACACTGCATCGCCGCTATGCTTGCGTGACTTAGCCGGCTACAACACTCACGCCTAGCTGCACTCGCCTGCCGAAGAACTCGCGCCTCAGCAGTGGACGCCGAGCTGCCTATAGCACCCGCGTGTCGCTTCGCCGGCGAGGACTCTGCCGGCCGCTCCTCACCGAACTCCTCGTTTTTTTTTTTGCGAATTCGAGCTCCTCTTTATCGAGCAGCTTGGCGTCGACTTGATATGCCATGTCGACGAGAATGGGCAGAAAGTACTCGGGATCCGCCGCCCCGGCCTTGACCACCACACCGTGCGCCTGTCAGCTCTCCTCCCAGCCCAACGTCCGCGGCGACGCCAGTCGAGCACGCGTAACCGCGCAACAGTTGTTGTACGGAACGACGTCTCCTTGGAGATCGGTCGAGGCACTCGGCGGCTTGGCTCCTATTTATTCATAGATGCTTTTTGGCTTGATCGACGGGCAAAGGAACCCATGTCGATGACCCCATGTTCGCGTGCTTTTTGCAGAGTTCATGTGGAAGATGAGATCAGGCGGTCCAGGATGGCGGCCTCGCATGAAAACTCGAACGAAAATCAATCGATTCTGGAGTTTGGACTGGCAAAACAAGCATCGGTAGGTTCTGCTTTTATTGAAGCAAAATCGAGGGCGCGGTGATGGATTTGCTTGTGGATTCCGTTTATTATAGGTCTCGGAATCTGGGGGCAACCAGGACTTACAACAGATCGGGACGCGGCGCCAAGGAATCGTGATGGACTGCAGCTCTACTCGGACAGGCTGCTATTAGGAACCAAAATCCACACGCACGACGTACCAAGGCGTACTTTGCGTTGGACCAAAGCGCATATATTAAGACGGACCAAACCACGAAAACGTTAGCTCCTTTATTATTAGGTATAGATATAGACTAGTAAAAATACCCGTGCGTTGCAACGGGACAGAAAAAATCTACATCGCAGAGAATCTAAAAATTATGTTCTTATTGGTACATCGCGAGGTTTAAATACCTATTATCTCGAATAGTAGAGAGTTTACGAGAACTAAATAACATAAATAATTTATAGGAAACTCATGCATAACCCGTAAAGCCCAAATTAAGTGGTGGACAAAACTCTAGTAAAAAATAGAAAAATTGGCAAAATATTTAAGAAACTCGGTACGGCTTCTGAGAATAAAAATACGCCGCCCCTGCAGCCCTACTGCTAAAGTTTTTAATCTGCCAATAAATTACGAATAAAAAAATTTATGACACGTCTTACAATATTTAATACCCTGAATAACGGTAGCTCACCCCTAGATCTTGTGGCTAAAGAACTGAAGATTCGACCGAAAAATGCTTTTGGCTCTCGAACTTCAGTGCTCTCTAAGTTATCAAAAAATCTGAAAATAATTCTGCAGATTATCAGTAATACATCTCACAGTCATGCAAAATCTCAACCCCATTTTTCTTATTTTGTGCTAGAAAAAAATAATAAAATCTGATACGTTTTTGGGAATTTAAAAATGACTACTCAAATATGCACTTTTGTTATTTTTACGTAGCTTAAAATATAAAGTATTTAAAATTGATATTTTACAAGTTTGTGGAATACATCATTGGCTATATGTAGATTTTTCTTCCGAATTTTTTGAAACTCAAAAATATAATTTTCAATTTATTTGAAAAACAAGATCACTGGTTGTCATGTGCACCAAATCTCTGTCAAGATTCGACGTCTTAATTAGCTACGGTTGTGAAAAAAAAAGATACTCCAGCTGAGAGACCAGCCGTAGTCGAGCTGGATTCAGAGTAGCCTAGAGCTTCTTTGATTCCTTTCACAAAGGAAGCTGAGACTGCAGTTTACGTGTGTCCCTGTTTAGTCAATCAGAGCCTGCGAGCTCGCGTCGAAGCTCAATGAGGAGCCCAGGTCATCCAGCCACGCAGGACTCTCGCGCTAGTGCCAGCCTGCCGGGAGATCAGCAAAAGCGCCAGATCAGGATAATTTCGTCATCTGCAAGGCACTCTCACGAGTCGTCTAGTACCCTTGGCGGCAGCGGCAGGAGTAGGAGGAGCGTAACGGCGAAGTGGTATTTTGATTCGTCTGATCCATCTACTGTCCGGTGCACACGCCATGAGGCCATGAAATCATCAAACTGCCGACATCAATGCTGCCATGGCCTTTCTTTCGAGAAACGGCCGGGCGACCGCCATGGCCGCGATGAAGACCTCCCGCAGCCAGCCATGGAAGCCAAACCTCTCCTGTGACCAGATCAAGGCCCGACGGGTGGACGAGCTCGAGGTGGCGGTTTCAGGTGCGGACGGTAGGTCTCCACTTTCGTAATAGAATCTGACGAGCATGCTGCGGCGCGGCCGTCCAAGGAGCCTGTGGCGACGCGATGGTTAGATTAGATACATAGCCCAATGGAGGAATAGCGATACGGATATGCGGCCTCGAGCACTCGACCATGGCGCGGAGTAGCTCGGCCACAAGCCCGCTGTACTCCCAACCGAATTCTTCTGCCCGACCTTGTTGACGGATCTCCGCCGGTCCGCCTAGCCGACATCTTGTGCTCGCGGCGATCTATGCTGCCCACGGAGCCGCGAAAGTATATGAAGGGAATCGGCGCTGGTGGGGACCTCTGATACTGCTAGGTGATCGCCTCACGTCCTGGTCGCTATATATTGAGAGATCGAATCTCATCGATCGGTTTCCTATATGTACAAGATAGGTAATAGTTATAGATTATAGATTTCTTCAGAGTTTCCATGATTGAGCTGCGTCGTTACAGGAGCTGACACGAATTCGTGTCCCTCTGGAACTCCTCTCACGTAGATCCAGCCCATTGAGGCCCACTCGCGGTATGCTTCACGGACGAATTTTTAAGAGCTGAATAGACGAATCGTTTTCACTTGGCGGTGGCATCCTGTAATTTTCACCAAAAGTCAGGGCAATAAAAAACGGACCAACAAGAAACTCTTTTGCTTTTATTATTAGGTATAGATTTGTTGTTTCCTTGCCACTGTTGCCCCCATCAATCTTCTTGCGGTTCGGTCCCCATTTTTGAGTTTTGAGTTTATGTGTGGTCTCCCCACCTCTACCCACATTTGGTCGGGTTCTACCGACCCGCAACCGTGTTAATACTTATGAATAGTTAATGAAATGTGATTAGGTTTATTGTGTTCATTTCTACTCCCTCTGTCCCGATTCACAAGTCATGTACGTATCTCTAGGTTGTAAATTTGATCAACATAACACAAGGTACAAAACATATATCATTGGAAAGTTTAGATGTTCTACTCTTTTATGATATAATTTTCGTGTTATACAGTTTATTATATTAGTCAAATTAACGATTTTGGTATATGCGCATATCCTATAAACCAGGACGAAGGGAGTATGTTGTTTTCACTAATTGAACTCATCTGAAAACTGGTTAATATTCCAACACAAGTTGACCCACAAGCTAAGTTGATGAATCAATTATTATATTTTGCAAGTTTATGGACACATTTTTCCAGCGTTGAAGTTGATGTTCTTTGGTTCAATTATCTCTTCCGTAACGCGGATAAGTGGACTTTAAACGATATCCAGCTCCAGGTCATCATCGAAGTAATTGAGACGATCGACATCACCAGCAGCTCCGTTGGAGTTGGATCAAACTACCAGCAGCTGCCCGGCCTTCTGCTTATATCTCCTTCCGTGAATCACCGCGAAGTGCATACAGGCATGGGCATCGCACGCAACGCGTTGTGCTAATTATGTGATCAAGTGGAAAACTGCAAATGGATGATTGGACAGCAACTGCTTGATGGGACGCCTCTTCTTGGATATATAGAACGGGAAAACTGAAAATAGAGAAACATGTGCATGTAGACTTCAAGGATGAACCATTGACAAGATAATAATGATAAATCCAAGTGCTTAACTTGGGTGACCGGCACACATATATTGATCACTCGTATGACATAATTTAATTTGCACATGTTTATTTTTTCTGGGCATCATATCATATACTCCAGTAGTATATTGGCTGTATGGTTGTATGGGTGTCAGGTGCAAGCCTGACGGTGACTTTTTTTTTTAGATCGATGGACAGTAGTACAGCTCAATTTTATTTAATTTTGGCGTTGAAACTCCCAGTTTCTTCGAAATGAAATATAGTATAATACCGCATCCACTGAATAACTTTATCATTGAAAAGTTTCAAATTGTTCGATCGGTCATAACCCCATGAACGAGGTAAATAAAATATATGAATCAAAATGAGAAGCTTCGGTCCGCCGCCCCATCACTAGTTCAAATCCATGTACTAATAAATTTTGGTAGTAGTCGTCGCGTTCAACTCAAGCTAGAGGCGACTAGGCAGGGTGTTGGTTGGCGAACACGAGCTAGGTGATCACCACTACTACATCATTTGCTGCATTCATCAGACAATGATTAAACACATGGAAAAAAATAGCGCGCTATTCTAACGCTAATAGCACGCTATAGCATATCTGGAGAGCCGACGCTACGCTATTTCGGCCCTATAGCGCGCTATTCGCGTTAATAGCATGCTATAGCATGCTAATATCGTATTTTTAGATCCACACTATTTTGTTATAGCGCGCTATTTTTTTTCCTTTAAACAACGTCCAGATTAATCACCGGCCAAAACCCGCCAAGGCGCCAACGATGCATAAGCATAACGCGCTTAATTTGAGCCCTCCCCTTCCGGAAAATACAAAGGAGCTCTCGGGTGCAACGCACCCCCATACTTGAAAAAATAAAAAAATATTAAAAAAAAATTTAAAAAATTTAATTTTTTTTTGGAATCAAAGATGATCAGGTATTGTACCTGAAACAAAATATTTTCCTAGAAAATTACTTTTATTGTATCCTGGGTAAAAAAAACGAACTCGAAATGCCCCATGACCAGGTACTATTCACTTTATTTTTGTCATAATTTTGTCTTTTTTTGCCCTGGAGTTCATGGGAATCATTTCGTGTCCAAACATTTTTTTAACGAGTACAAACTTGATCATCTTTTATTTCCAGGAAGATTCAATTTTTTTTTTGACTTATTTAAATTATTATAATTTTTTTGGGCTATGGGGGTGCGTTGCACCCGAGAGCCACAAGTCCGCGTTACTCCCCTCCCCGCCTATAAAAGTCTCGCTCGAGCTGCATTTCTTGCCAACTTCCATCCTTCTTCTTCCTCCATCGCACTCTTGACCTCTTTGCTACTTGCTAGTAAGTATCTCATCTTCCTACATCACAAACCCAATCCCTTCTTGAGCCCAACACATCGATGTCGTCTGCCCTCTCACTTCCAATGATGCGGCCAGCAGCCGGACTTGGTTTCCAGCAGCACGGGTCAGCGCCGAGCAACGGCCGGATGCTGCAGCCGAGGAAGCTGCAGGCGGCGGCTACGACGTCGGTGCGCTGCGGCGGCTTCCGAAGGGACAACTACGGAGGCGCGCTGGCGGACGAGGGCATGACGGTGCTGCGGCGGAGGATCCGGGAGGCGAGGATGGCGGAGACCAACTACGAGGCGCCGGCCGGGTGGGCAGCATGGGAGAAGCGCTACTACCGGACCTACGTCTCCGACGTGTCCGCCCTCACCGGCGCGCTGCAGCTGATGGCGATGGGCACCAGGCCCAGCGTCGCTGTTGCCGTGGCCGCGCTAGTGCTCGGCGGCGTGCCTGTCTCCGCCGCCGTTGCCCTGCACCTCCTCGGGCAGGTCGCGGGAGCCGTTGTGCAGCATTCTTGACCGGTTCGTCGGCAATGCGTGTGTGTGTAGATAGTGCGACATATTGATTGGTTTGTTGGGTATGTGATTCATTTGATTTTAGCCAGAGTAACAATTTCTTTTGTATTGGTAGTTTGAACTTGAAAAGTTAGAGGAAACCAGAGTTGAAAAGAGCTTGTAAAATTGCTCCCTTAAGAAAAACAAATCCAAATGGTTTAAACAAGAGAAGTCCAATCACTACTGAGTCGAGGAAAATGTTTGGGTATTCTCGCCGCCCACAAGTGAATTGAACACATGGTCAAACTATCAACAATGCTAGACCTACGGGAATTTTCTTATGGGATCTCTGTTACGGGGCGACGTGGATATCTGTGATTGATTACAGTTGCTGAAACCACGCGAGACGGAAAGATATGCACCAGCCAGTTTCCTCCAGCTCATCCCGTAGAACCTCCCCGTAGGGATTTTTCCCGTAAACGTAGCATTATTGGTCAACAACAATGCTAGACCTACGGGAATTTTCTTACGGGATCTCCGTTACGGGGCGACGTGGAAATCTGTGATTGATTACGGTTTGCTGAAACCACGCGAGACGGAAAGATATGCACCAGCCAGTTTCCTCCAGCTCATCCCGTAGAACCCCCCGTAGGGATTTTTCCCAGTAAACGTAGCATTATTGGTCAACAACAATGCTAGACCTACGGGAATTTTCTTACGGGATCTCTGTTACGGGGCGACGTGGAAATCTGTGATTGATTACAGTTGCTGAAACCACGCGAGACGGAAAGATATGTACCAGCCAGTTTCCTCCAGCTCATCCCGTAGAACCTCCCCGTAGGGATTTTTCCCGTAAACGTAGCATTATTGGTCAACAACAATGCTAGACCTACGAGAATTTTCTTACGGGATCTCTGTTACGGGGCGACGTGGAAATCTGTGATTGATTATAGTTGCTGAAACCACGCGAGACGGAAAGATATGCACCAGCCAGTTTCCTCCAGCTCATCCCGTAGAACCTCCCCGTAGGGATTTTTCCCGTAAACGTAGCATTATTGGTCAACAACAATGCTAGACCTACGGGAATTTTCTTATGGGATCTCTGTTACGGGGCGACGTGGAAATCTGTGATTGATTACGATTGCTTGAAACCACGCGAGACGGAAAGATATGCACCAGCCAGTTTCCTCCAGCTCATCCCGTAGGACCTCCCCGTAGGGATTTTTCCCGTAAACGTAGCATTATTGGTCAACAACAATGCTAGACATACGGGAATTTTCTTACGGGATCTCTGTTACGGGGCGACGTGGAAATCTGTGATTGATTACAGTTGCTGAAACCACGCGAGACGGAAAGATATGCACCAGCCAGTTTCCTCCATCTCATCCCGTAGAACCTCCCCGTAGGGATTTTTCCCGTAAACGTAGCATTATTGGTCAACAACAATGCTAGACCTACGGGAATTTTCTTACGGGATCTCTGTTACGGGGCGACGTGGAAATCTGTGATTGATTACGATTGCTGAAACCACGCGAGATGGAAAGATATGCACCAGCCAGTTTCCTCCAGCTCATCCCGTAGAACCTCCCCGTAGGGATTTCTCCCGTAAACGTAGCATTATTGGTCAACAACAATGCTAGACCTACGGGAATTTTCTTACGGGATCTCTCGTTACGGGGCGACGTGGAAATCTGTGATTGATTACGATTGCTTGAAACCACGCGAGACGGAAAGATATGCACCAGCCAGTTTCCTCCAGCTCATCCCGTAGAACCTCCCCGTAGGGATTTTTCCCGTAAACGTAGCATTATTGGTCAACAACAATGCTAGACCTACGGGAATTTTCTTACGGGATCTCTGTTACGGGGCGACGTGGAAATCTGTGATTGATTACGAGCTTGCTGAAACCACGCGAGATGGAAAGATATGCACCAGCCAGTTTCCTCCAGCTCATCCCGTAGAACCTCCCCGTAGGGATTTTTCCCGTAAACGTAGCATTATTGGTCAACAACAATGCTAGACCTACGGGAATTTTCTTACGGGATCTCTGTTACGGGGCGACGTGGAAATCTGTGATTGATTACAGTTGCTGAAACCACGCGAGACGGAAAGATATGCACCAGCCAGTTTCTTCCAGCTCATCCCGTAGAACCTCCCCGTAGGGATTTTTCCCGTAAACGTAGCATTATTGGTCAACAACAATGCTAGACCTACGGGAATTTTCTTACGGGATCTCTGTTATGGGGCGACGTGGAAATCTGTGATTGATTACAGTTGCTGAAACCACGCGAGTTGGAAAGATATGCACCAGCCAGTTTCCTCCAGCTCATCCCGTAGAACCTCCCCGTAGGGATTTTTCCCGTAAACGTAGCATTATTGGTCAACAACAATGCTAGACCTACGGGAATTTTCTTACGGGATCTCTATTACGGGGCGACGTGGAAATCTGTGATTGATTACAGTTGCTGAAACCACGCGAGACGGAAAGATATGCACCAGCCAGTTTCTTCCAGCTCATCCCGTAGAACCTCCCCGTAGGGATTTTTCCCGTAAACGTAGCATTATTGGTCAACAACAATGCTAGACCTACGGGAATTTTCTTACGGGATCTCTGTTACGGGGCGACGTGGAAATCTGTGATTGATTACAGTTTCTGAAACCACGCGAGACGGAAAGATATGCACCAGCCAGTTTCCTCCAGCTCATCCCGTAGAACCTCCCCGTAGGGATTTTTCCCGTAAACGTAGCATTATTGGTCAACAACAATGCTAGACCTACGGGAATTTTCTTACGGGATCTCTGTTACGGGGCGACGTGGAAATCTGTGATTGATTACAGTTGCTGAAACCACGCGAGACGGAAAGATATGCACCAGCCAGTTTCCTCCAGCTCATCCCGTAGAACCTCCCCGTAGGGATTTTTCCCGTAAACGTAGCATTATTGGTCAACAACAATGCTAGACCTACGGGAATTTTCTTACGGGATCTCCGTTACGGGGCGACGTGGAAATCTGTGATTGATTACAGCTTGCTGAAACCACGCGAGACGGAAAGATATGCACCAGCCGGTTTCCTCCAGCTCATCCCGTAGAACCTCCCCGTAGGGATTTTTCCCGTAAACGTAGCATTATTGGTCAACAACAATGCTAGACCTACGGGAATTTTCTTACGGGATCTCGTTACGGGGCGACGTGGAAATCTGTGATTGATTACGATTGCTCGGAACCACGCGAGACGGAAAGATATGCACCAGCCAGTTTCCTCCAGCTCATCCCGTAGAACCTCCCCGTAGGGATTTTCCCGTAAACGTAGCATTATTGGTCAACAACAATGCTAGACCTACGGAAATTTTCTTACGGGATCTCTGTTACTGGGCGACGTGGAAATCTGTGATTGATTACGATTGCTGAAACCACGCGAGACGGAAAGATATGCACCAGCCGGTTTCCTCCAGCTCATCCCGTAGAACCTCCCCGTAGGGATTTTCCTCGTAAACGTAGCATTATTGGTCAACAACAATGCTAGACCTACGGGAATTTTCTTACGGGATCTCTGTTACGGGGCGACGTGGAAATCTGTGATTGATTACGATTGCTTGAAACCACGCGAGACGGAAAGATATGCACCAGCCAGTTTCCTCCAGCTCATCCCGTAGAACCTCGCCGTAGGGATTTTCCCGTAAACGTAGCATTATTGGTCAACAACAATGCTAGACCTACGGGAATTTTCTTACGGGATCTCTGTTACG
Organism: Lolium rigidum; assembly: GCF_022539505.1. Taxonomy (NCBI): domain Eukaryota; kingdom Viridiplantae; phylum Streptophyta; class Magnoliopsida; order Poales; family Poaceae; genus Lolium; species Lolium rigidum. Next base: position 279,474,709 of record NC_061513.1, read on the forward strand.
GGGCGACGTGGAAATCTATGATTGATCACAGTTGCTGAAACCACGCGAGACGGAAAGATATGCACCGGCCAGTTTCCTCCAGCTCATCCCGTAGAACCTCCCCGTAGGGATTTTTCCCGTAAACGTAGCATTATTGGTCAACAACAATGCTAGACCTACGGGAATTTTCTTACGGGATCTCCGTTACGGGGCGACGTGGAAATCTGTGATTGATTACGCTTGCTGAAACCACGCGAGACGGAAAGATATGCACCAGCCGGCTTCCTCCAGCTCATCCCGTAGAACCTCCCCGTAGGAATTTTTCCCGTAAACGTAATATTATTGGTCAACAACAATGCTAGACCTACGGGAATTTTCTTACGGGATCTCCGTTACGGGGCGACGTGGAAATCTGTGATTGATTACGATTGCTTGAAACCACGCGAGACGGAAAGATATGCACCGGCCAGTTTCCTCCAGCTCATCCCGTAGAACCTCCCCGTAGGGATTTTTCCCGTAAACGTAGCATTATTGGTCAACAACAATGCTAGACCTACGGGAATTTTCTTACGGGATCTCTGTTACGGGGCGACGTGGAAATCTGTGATTGATTACAGTTGCTGAAACCACGCGAGACGGAAAGATATGCACCAGCCAGTTTCCTCCAGCTCATCCCGTAGAACCTCCCGGTTGGGATTTTTCCCGTAAACGTAGCATTATTGGTCAACAACAATGCTAGACCTACGGGAATTTTCTTACGGGATCTCTGTTACGGGGCGACGTGGAAATCTGTGATTGATTACGATTGCTTGAAACCACGCGAGACGGAAAGATATGCACCAGCCGTTTCCTCCAGCTCATCCCGTAGAACCTCCCCGTAGGGATTTTTCCCGTAAACGTAGCATTATTGGTCAACAACAATGCTAGACCTACGGGAATTTTCTTACGGGATCTCTCGTTACGGGGCGACGTGGAAATCTGTGATTGATTACGATTCTTGAAACCACGCGAGACGGAAAGATATGCACCAGCCAGTTTCTTCCAGCTCATCCCGTAGAACCTCCCCGTAGGGATTTTCCCCGTAAACGTAGCATTATTGGTCAACAACAATGCTAGACCTACGGGAATTTTTCTTACGGGATCTCTGTTATGGGGCGACGTGGAAATCTGTGATTGATTACAGTTGCTGAAACCACGCGAGATGGAAAGATATGCACCAGCCAGTTTCCTCCAGCTCATCCCGTAGAACCTCCCCGTAGGGATTTTTCCCGTAAACGTAGCATTATTGGTCAACAACAATGCTAGACCTACGGGAATTTTCTTACGGGATCTCTATTACGGGGCGACGTGAAAATCTGTGATTGATTACGAGTTCTCTGAAACCACGCGAGACGGAAAGATATGCACCAGCCAGTTTCTTCCAGCTCATCCCGTAGAACCTCCCCGTAGGGATTTTTCCCGTAAACGTAGCATTATTGGTCAACAACAATGCTAGACCTACGGGAATTTTCTTACGGGATCTCTGTTACGGGGCGACGTGGAAATCTGTGATTGATTACGAGTTCTCTGAAACCACGCGAGACGGAAAGATATGCACCAGCCAGTTTCCTCCAGCTCATCCCGTAGAACCTCCACGTAGGGATTTTCCCGTAAACGTAGCATTATTGGTCAACAACAATGCTAGACCTACGGGAATTTTCTTACGGGATCTCTGTTACGGGGCGACGTGGAAATCTGTGATTGATTACAGTTGCTGAAACCACGCGAGATGGAAAGATATGCACCAGCCAGTTTCCTCCAGCTCATCCCGTAGAACCTCCCCGTAGGGATTTTTCCCGTAAACGTAGCATTATTGGTCAACAACAATGCTAGACCTACGGGAATTTTCTTACGGGGTCTCTGTTACGGGGCGACGTGGAAATCTGTGATTGATTACAGTTGCTGAAACCACGCGAGACGGAAAGATATGCACCAGCCGGTTTCCTCCAGCTCATCCCGTAGAACCTCCCCGTAGGGATTTTTCCTGTAAACGTAGCATTATTGGTCAACAACAATGCTAGACCTACGGGAATTTTCTTACGGGATCTCGTTACGGGGCGACGTGGAAATCTGTGATTGATTACGATTGCTCGAAACCACGCGAGACGGAAAGATATGCACCAGCCAGTTTCCTCCAGCTCATCCCGTAGAACCTCCCCGTAGGAATTTTTCCCGTAAACGTAGCATTATTGGTCAACAACAATGCTAGACCTACGGGAATTTTCTTACGGGATCTCTGTTACGGGCGACGTGGAAATCTGTGATTGATTACGATTCTGCTGAAACCACGCGAGACGGAAAGATATGCACCAGCCAGTTTCCTCCAGCTCATCCCGTAGAACCTCGCCGTAGGGATTTTTCCCGTAAACGTAGCATTATTGGTCAACAACAATGCTAGACCTACGGGAATTTTCTTACGGGATCTCTGTTACGGGGCGACGTGGAAATCTATGATTGATTACAGTTGCTGAAACCACGCGAGACGGAAAGATATGCACCGGCCAGTTTCCTCCAGCTCATCCCGTAGAACCTCCCCGTAGGGATTTTTTCCGTAAACGTAGCATTATTGGTCAACAACAATGCTAGACCTACGGGAATTTTCTTACGGGATCTCGTTACGGGGCGACGTGGAAATCTGTGATTGATTACAGTTGCTGAAACCACGCGAGACGGAAAGATATGCACCAGCCAGTTTCCTCCAGCTCATCCCGTAGAACCTCCCCGTAGGAATTTTTCCCGTAAACGTAATATTATTGGTCAACAACAATGCTAGACCTACGGGAATTTTCTTACGGGATCTCTGTTACGGGGCGACGTGGAAATCTGTGATTGATTACAGTTGCTGAAACCACGCGAGACGGAAAGATATGCACCAGCCGGTTTCCTCCAGCTCATCCCGTAGAACCTCCCCGTAGGGATTTTTCCCGTAAACGTAGCATTATTGGTCAACAACAATGCTAGACCTACGGGAATTTTCTTACGGGATCTCTGTTACGGGCGACGTGGAAATCTGTGATTGATTACAGTTGCTGAAACCACGCGAGACGGAAAGATATGCACCAGCCAGTTTCCTCCAGCTCATCCCGTAGAACCTCCCGGTTGGGATTTTTCCCGTAAACGTAGCATTATTGGTCAACAACAATGCTAGACCTACGGGAATTTTCTTACGGGATCTCTGTTACGGGGCGACGTGGAAATCTGTGATTGATTACGATTGCTTGAAACCACGCGAGACGGAAAGATATGCACCAGCCAGTTTCCTCCAGCTCATCCCGTAGAACCTCCCCGTAGGGATTTTTCCCGTAAACGGAGCATTATTGGTCAACAACAATGCTAGACCTATGGGAATTTTCTTACGGGATCTCTGTTACGGGGCGACGTGGAAATCTGTGATTGATTACGATTGCTTGAAACCACGCGAGACGGAAAGATATGCACCAGCCGGTTTCTTCCAGCTCATCCCGTAGAACCTCCCCGTAGGGATTTTCCCCGTAAACGTAGCATTATTGGTCAACAACAATGCTAGACCTACGGGAATTTTCTTACGGGATCTCTGTTATGGGGCGACGTGGAAATCTGTGATTGATTACAGTTGCTGAAACCACGCGAGATGGAAAGATATGCACCAGCCAGTTTCCTCCAGCTAATCCCGTAGAACCTCCCCGTAGGGATTTTTCCCGTAAACGTAGCATTATTGGTCAACAACAATGCTAGACCTACGGGAATTTTCTTACGGGATCTCTATTACGGGGCGACGTGAAAATCTGTGATTGATTACAGTTGCTGAAACCACGCGAGACGGAAAGATATGCACCAGCCAGTTTCTTCCAGCTCATCCCGTAGAACCTCCCCGTAGGGATTTTTCCCGTAAACGTAGCATTATTGGTCAACAACAATGCTAGACCTACGGGAATTTTCTTACGGGATCTCCGTTACGGGGCGACGTGGAAATCTGTGATTGATTACGATTCTTGAAACCACGCGAGACGGAAAGATATGCACCAGCCGGTTTCCTCCAGCTCATCCCGTAGAACCTCCACGTAGGGATTTTTCCCGTAAACGTAGCATTATTGGTCAACAACAATGCTAGACCTACGGGAATTTTCTTACGGGATCTCCGTTACGGGGCGACGTGGAAATCTGTGATTGATTACGATTGCTTGAAACCACGCGAGATGGAAAGATATGCACCAGCCGGTTTCCTCCAGCTCATCCCGTAGAACCTCCCCGTAGGGATTTTTCCCGTAAACGTAGCATTATTGGTCAACAACAATGCTAGACCTACGGGAATTTTCTTACGGGGTCTCGTTACGGGGCGACGTGGAAATCTGTGATTGATTACGATTCTCTGAAACCACGCGAGACGGAAAGATATGCACCAGCCGGTTTCCTCCAGCTCATCCCGTAGAACCTCCCCGTAGGGATTTTTCCTGTAAACGTAGCATTATTGGTCAACAACAATGCTAGACCTACGGGAATTTTCTTACGGGATCTCTGTTACGGGCGACGTGGAAATCTGTGATTGATTACAGTTGCTGAAACCACGCGAGACGGAAAGATATGCACCAGCCAGTTTCCTCCAGCTCATCCCGTAGAACCTCCCCGTAGGAATTTTTCCCGTAAACGTAGCATTATTGGTCAACAACAATGCTAGACCTACGGGAATTTTCTTACGGGATCTCTGTTACGGGGCGACGTGGAAATCTGTGATTGATTACGATTGCTTGAAACCACGCGAGACGGAAAGATATGCACTATCCAGTTTCCTCCAGCTCATCCCGTAGAACTTCCCCGTAGGGATTTTTCCCGTAAACGTAGCATTATTGGTCAACACCAATGTTAGACCTACGGGAATTTTCTTACGGGATCTCTGTTACGGGGCGTCGTGGAAATCTGTGATTGATTACAGTTGCTGAAACCACGCGAGACGGAAAGATATGCACCAGCCAGTTTCCTCCAGCTCATCCCGTAGAACCTCCCCGTAGGGATTTTTCCCGTAAACGTAGCATTATTGGTCAACAACAATGCTAGACCTACGGGAATTTTCTTACGGGATCTCTATTACGGGGCGACGTGAAAATCTGTGATTGATTACGATTGCTTGAAACCACGCGAGACGGAAAGATATGCACCAGCCGGTTTCTTCCAGCTCATCCCGTAGAACCTCCCCGTAGGGATTTTTCCCGTAAACGTAGCATTATTGGTCAACAACAATGCTAGACCTACGGGAATTTTCTTACGGGATCTCCGTTACGGGGCGACGTGGAAATCTGTGATTGATTACGATTGCTTGAAACCACGCGAGACGGAAAGATATGCACCAGCCAGTTTCCTCCAGCTCATCCCGTAGAACCTCCACGTAGGGATTTTTCCCGTAAACGTAGCATTATTGGTCAACAACAATGCTAGACCTACGGGAATTTTCTTACGGGATCTCTGTTACGGGGCGACGTGGAAATCTGTGATTGATTACGATTGCTTGAAACCACGCGAGATGGAAAGATATGCACCAGCCGAGTTTCCTCCAGCTCATCCCGTAGAACCTCCCCGTAGGGATTTTTCCCGTAAACGTAGCATTATTGGTCAACAACAATGCTAGACCTACGGGAATTTTCTTAAGGGGTCTCTGTTACGGGGCGACGTGGAAATCTGTGATTGATTAGAGTTGCTGAAACCACGCGAGACGGAAAGATATGCACCAGCCAGTTTCCTCCAGCTCATCCCGTAGAACCTCCCCGTAGGGATTTTTCCTGTAAACGTAGCATTATTGGTCAACAACAATGCTAGACCTACGGGAATTTTCTTACGGGATCTCTGTTACGGGGCGACGTGGAAATCTGTGATTGATTACAGTTGCTGAAACCACGCGAGACGGAAAGATATGCACCAGCCAGTTTCCTCCAGCTCATCCCGTAGAACCTCCCCGTAGGAATTTTTCCCGTAAACGTAGCATTATTGGTCAACAACAATGCTAGACCTACGGGAATTTTCTTACGGGATCTCTGTTACGGGGCGACGTGGAAATCTGTGATTGATTACAGTTGCTTGAAACCACGCGAGACGGAAAGATATGCACCAGCCAGGTTTCCTCCAGCTCATCCCGTAGAACCTCGCCGTAGGGATTTTTCCCGTAAACGTAGCATTATTGGTCAACAACAATGCTAGACCTACGGGAATTTTCTTACGGGATCTCTGTTACGGGGCGACGTGGAAATCTATGATTGATTACAGTTGCTGAAACCACGCGAGACGGAAAGATATGCACCGGCCAGTTTCCTCCAGCTCATCCCGTAGAACCTCCCCGTAGGGATTTTTCCCGTAAACGTAGCATTATTAGTCAACAACAATGCTAGACCTACGGGAATTTTCTTACGGGATCTCTGTTACGGGGCGACGTGGAAATCTGTGATTGATTACGATTGCTTGAAACCACGCGAGACGGAAAGATATGCACCAGCCGGTTTCCTCCAGCTCATCCCGTAGAACCTCCCCGTAGGAATTTTTCCCGTAAACGTAATATTATTGGTCAACAACAATGCTAGACCTACGGGAATTTTCTTACGGGATCTCTGTTACGGGGCGACGTGGAAATCTGTGATTGATTACGATTCTTTGAAACCACGCGAGACGGAAAGATATGCACCAGCCGGTTTCCTCCAGCTCATCCCGTAGAACCTCCCCGTAGGGATTTTCCCGTAAACGTAGCATTATTGGTCAACAACAATGCTAGACCTACGGGAATTTTCTTACGGGATCTCTGTTACGGGGCGACGTGGAAATCTGTGATTGATTACGATTGCTGAAACCACGCGAGACGGAAAGATATGCACCAGCCAGTTTCCTCCAGCTCATCCCGTAGAACCTCCCGGTTGGGATTTTTCCCGTAAACGTAGCATTATTGGTCAACAACAATGCTAGACCTACGGGAATTTTCTTACGGGATCTACGTTACGGGGCGACGTGGAAATCTGTGATTGATTACGATTGCTGAAACCACGCGAGACGGAAAGATATGCACCAGCCGGTTTCCTCCAGCTCATCCCGTAGAACCTCCCCGTAGGGATTTTTCCCGTAAACGTAGCATTATTGGTCAACAACAATGCTAGACCTACGGGAATTTTCTTACGGGATCTCTGTTACGGGGCGACGTGGAAATCTGTGATTGATTACGATTGCTTGAAACCACGCGAGACGGAAAGATATGCACCAGCCAGTTTCTTCCAGCTCATCCCGTAGAACCTCCCCGTAGGGATTTTCCCCGTAAACGTAGCATTATTGGTCAACAACAATGCTAGACCTACGGGAATTTTCTTACGGGATCTCTGTTATGGGGCGACGTGGAAATCTGTGATTGATTACGATTGCTTGAAACCACGCGAGATGGAAAGATATGCACCAGCCGGTTTCCTCCAGCTCATCCCGTAGAACCTCCCCGTAGGGATTTTTCCCGTAAACGTAGCATTATTGGTCAACAACAATGCTAGACCTACGGGAATTTTCTTACGGGATCTCTATTACGGGGCGACGTGAAAATCTGTGATTGATTACGATTGCTTGAAACCACGCGAGACGGAAAGATATGCACCAGCCGGTTTCTTCCAGCTCATCCCGTAGAACCTCCCCGTAGGGATTTTTCCCAGTAAACGTAGCATTATTGGTCAACAACAATGCTAGACCTACGGGAATTTTCTTACGGGATCTCTGTTACGGGGCGACGTGGAAATCTGTGATTGATTACGGTTGCTTGAAACCACGCGAGACGGAAAGATATGCACCAGCCGGTTTCCTCCAGCTCATCCCGTAGAACCTCCACGTAGGGATTTTTCCCGTAAACGTAGCATTATTGGTCAACAACAATGCTAGACCTACGGGAATTTTCTTACGGGATCTCCGTTACGGGCGACGTGGAAATCTGTGATTGATTACGATTGCTTGAAACCACGCGAGATGGAAAGATATGCACCAGCCGGTTTCCTCCAGCTCATCCCGTAGAACCTCCCCGTAGGGATTTTCCCGTAAACGTAGCATTATTGGTCAACAACAATGCTAGACCTACGGGAATTTTCTTACGGGGTCTCTGTTACTGGGCGACGTGGAAATCTGTGATTGATTACGATTGCTTGAAACCACGCGAGACGGAAAGATATGCACCAGCCGGTTTCCTCCAGCTCATCCCGTAGAACCTCCCCGTAGGGATTTTTCCTGTAAACGTAGCATTATTGGTCAACAACAATGCTAGACCTACGGGAATTTTCTTACGGGATCTACGTTACGGGGCGACGTGGAAATCTGTGATTGATTACGATTCGCTGAAACCACGCGAGACGGAAAGATATGCACCAGCCGGTTTCCTCCAGCTCATCCCGTAGAACCTCCCCGTAGGAATTTTTCCCGTAAACGTAGCATTATTGGTCAACAACAATGCTAGACCTACGGGAATTTTCTTACGGGATCTCTGTTACGGGGCGACGTGGAAATCTGTGATTGATTACAGTTGCTGAAACCACGCGAGACGGAAAGATATGCACTATCCAGTTTCCTCCAGCTCATCCCGTAGAACTTCCCCGTAGGGATTTTTCCCGTAAACGTAGCATTATTGGTCAACACCAATGTTAGACCTACGGGAATTTTCTTACGGGATCTCCGTTACGGGCGTCGTGGAAATCTGTGATTGATTACGATTGCTTGAAACCACGCGAGACGGAAAGATATGCACCAGCCAGTTTCCTCCAGCTCATCCCGTAGAACCTCCCCGTAGGGATTTTTCCCGTAAACGTAGCATTATTGGTCAACAACAATGCTAGACCTACGGGAATTTTCTTACAGGATCTCTGTTACAGGGCGACGTGGAAATCTGTGATTGATTACGGTTGCTTGAAACCACGCGAGACGGAAAGATATGTACCAGCCGGTTTCCTCCAGCTCATCCCGTAGAACCTCCCCGTAGGGATTTTTCCCGTAAACGTAGCATTATTGGTCAACAACAATGCTAGACCTACGGGAATTTTCTTACGGGATCTCTGTTACGGGGCGACGTGGAAATCTGTGATTGATTACAGTTGCTGAAACCACGCGAGACGGAAAGATATGCACCAGCCAGTTTCCTCCAGCTCATCCCGTAGAACCTCCCCGTAGGGATTTTTCCCGTAAACGTAGCATTATTGGTCAACAACAATACTATATTGTCCTTCTCCGGTTCTTGATTAGTTGAGCATATTGTTCGTGGATGCCCAGCGGAGAGCTGACGACGAAGAGAACGAGCCGGAGCCGGCGGCCAGATTGCATCACATAATATTTAATCGAAATATGTTTTAGTTAGAGGCCTAGCCCTAGCTTCATGTAGCCCGAATCTTGAATAATTTGAAAACTTGTTGACTCACTTAAAAAAACATACATGCATCCATGGTTGTCTAGTACACACACATAATATATAATCGAAATATGTTTTTCATTTGTGACCTACACTAAACAAAAAAAAAACAATGTGAACACCAAAAATTAATGTTTTGATACCAACTTAGACCCACATTTTTGTGATTTTCGTGTAGACTAAAATACAACAGAATTTTGGATAGGAAAGTGACACGTTGTATTAAAAAATATCTGAATCCTTTGAAACATGCTAATATGATTTTTATTTTTATTTTTAAAAAGTAAAAGAGCTATATATTGCCTGGGAGCCATATGTTTGCAGTTTGGAGGGCCTAGTACTACCGACTGAGAGCATCTCCACTCGTTGGCGCTCCCCACGCCCAAATCCGGCGAAATTTTCGTCCGGATTGGAGGAAAATTTGCCTGGGGAGCGCTGAAGTTCAAGCCGTCCCCCGGCAGGAAACCCCCAACCTCGACCATTTGAAAAATTTCAAACAAATTCGACATAAAATTTAACAAGTTCGGCGAACAAGAGTCAGAAAATTGCTGAAACAAATTCGGCGAAAATCAGTACAATGTTTAACAAGTGCTGAAACAAATGAAGCACACAATTTCACAAGTTTTGAAACAAATTAAGACAGACTAGTTGGCGTCGGCGCTGTCGTTGCCTCGGAGCGTCCATATGTGCTCCACCAGATCATCTTGCAGCTGTTGATGCATTGTAGAGTCTCGAATCTCCTGGCGCATAGCAATGAAGGCGGCCCATGATGTCGGCACCTGGTGATTAGGCTGTGCAAGAGGACCCTCTCTCTCATATGGTGCTTCTTTCTCAGCCAGAGGAACCGGATGTTTTCGCTCATTTTCAATAATCATATTGTGTAAGCACACACAACAGTTCATCACCTCCCACATCTGATCTTTGGACCAAGTCATAGCGGGGAACCGGACGACGACAAATCTCTGCTGGAGGACACCAAATGCACGCTCGACGTCTTTTCGGCAAGCTTCTTGTTTCTTGACAAACTCGCAAAGTTTGGGGGTGCTAGGTTTCGAGATAGTCTTCACAAATGTTGCCCACTTTGGATAGATAGCGTCTGCAAGGTAGTATCCTTTATTGTAGTGCCGACCATTGAACACATAGTTCACCGGGGGAGCATGACCTTCAACAAGCTTGGAAAAGATCGGGGAGCAGTTTAGGACGTTTATGTCATTGTTGGATCCAGGCATACCAAATAAAATAAAGAGTGCCAAATCCAGAGATCATGGGTAGCCACTGCTTCAAGTATCACAGTGCAGCCGTTTTTGTGACCCTTGTACATTCACTGCCACGCAAATGGACAGTTCTTCAATTTCCAATGCATGCAGTCAATGCTTTCAAGCATCCCTGGAAAACCCCTAGCTTCATTTGTTGCAAGTATCCTCTGAGTGTCTTCGACAGTGGGTGATCTCAAGTAAAAATCCCCGAACACTGCTATGACGGCCCTGCAGAACCGGTAGAAACAATTAAGGGCGGTGGACTCCGCCATCCGAAGATAGTCATCTGCACCATCACCGGGAGCTCCATACGCCAGCATCCTCATAACCACTGTGCACTTCTGCAGTGACAAAAATCCAACCAAACCAGTGCAATCCGCCTTGCATCTGAAGTAGGGGTCAAAGTCTCGGATGACATACACAATTTGCAGAAATAGCTTTCTGCTCATCCTGAAACGACGCCTGAAAACAGTCTCACCGTGCAATGGATTGTCGGCGAAGTAGTCGGCGTACAACATGCAGTAGCCCTCCATTCGTTGTCTCGGCTTGCACTTCCGGCGACCTGGTGCCGACCCACCACGTCGACCAGTTGCCAGCCCGGCGTACATGCTTGATAAGCAACCGAGGATCATCATGTGCTCCTCGTCTTGGGCGGCGGCTGCCATCTCTTCTCGCATAAGCTCAACGAACATCTGCTCCTCCTCTTCGTCCGAGTCCATGGCCGGCGAGGCAAATGGACGAACACTTGACGGGCGTGGACGAGGCAACCCGAGCCGCGAACGACGAGGAGTAGGCCGTCGTCGGAAAACAGGCCGGCGGAGGAGCAGCCAGATAGGCCGTCGTCGAAAGACGGTGGAATATAGGCAGGTGGAGAAGGAGGGATGGCGGAATCTAGGCAACAAGCCGGCGGGGTGGTGCCGGCGGCGAGAGAGATACGAGGGGTGGGGGGGGGGGATTTTGAGCGAGGTGGCGGTGGGGTTCGTGTGTCGAGTCGCCGACAGATCGGGCCCTTCCCCGCTTTTCACTCGTCCGGACTCCCTGATAGATCCCGGGGGACCGGGGATGGCGTGGGCTCGCCGGATGGATAAAGGGCCAAATCCGGATGGAAACGAGGAACCGGGAGCGCGACTGGCCGAATTTCACCATTCGGATGGAAAAAACGTCGCTCGGGAGCCTCGTTGGGGAGACGAGTGGGGATGCTCTGAAAGATACCCGAGTTCCTAAACACACATTGTGCAACCAGTCCGTTTGTTTCGGCTTCCTTCATGTGCGATCACATGAACGACTTGATCCACGGGCAGACCACAGCGACCAGAAAAGCCCGAGCTGGCTAGATTTGGAGCTAAATAAGGGTGTGATTACTTTTGTTTTACCAGAAATTTAATTTGCCTCCGGGGTGCAGACGCTCCCTTCACACAAAACACATATTTCTAATTATCAGAAAATTCTAAAAAAATAAAGCATGTACATCTCAACAATTTATGTGCATCCGTACAGTTTTGCGAACAATCGATATTATTTGTTTTTTGAAACGGAGGCAAAAGCTTTGCCTCATCCATTAATTAAGTAGAAGGTGCTCAGTTTTTAGGAGAAAATCGGGCGAAAACCTACAAAGACAGGGCCAAGTCCACACCCACCCATAAAACGCCGCGAAGGGCACACCGAGCCACCCTGGTTACCCACAGAAGCTACACAAATGCGAAGCTCAAGTTGGCCTATGCCAAACAGATGGCTCCCCAAGAAAAGGCCGGTAGCTTCGATTCTGACGACGAGCCCCGGAGAGGAGATGCACAAGACCTGCGCCGAAAAGGACCTTCACCGCCGGACCACCCCTCAAAGGTCATCGTACACAACCTAAAGGCAGCTTCGACTTCACAACAAGAGGAGGCCAACCTGAAGACATTCGGACACGCCGGGACGGAGCCGACTAACACGGTCTTGTAGCAACCAAACCATACTCAGCACCATTGTCGTTGCCGCCCAAGCCCATCGTCGAGAGACACCTTATCGCCCACGCGACCCAAGGTCAATCACCCTCAAAGATGACAAACATTCGGAGCCGCCCCTCCGACATACCGCTGCTCCGTCGCGCCCTGCACGTCCACCAAGACCACCACCTTCCGGGGCCGCCGCCCCGACGTACCACCGCTCGCTCTGGAGCTGCAACGCCACACGAACTGTCCACCCGCAACCCAAGCTGCACAGGGCAAACGGCCGCAGACCACGGGCATCACACCAACTCATCCGGGGCCGCCGCCCCGACATAACGTCCGACCGTCCCCTCCAGGACACGTCCGACCGAGCCGACTGCCCTGCCGCCCACACGGCCAGGGTCGCCACCCAAGCCGTGACAAGCCGCATCCCCGCACCATAGAGATGTTGCCGCACCGCCTTCCGGGGCCGCCGCCTCGGCATCCTCCAATGCAGACGGCAAGGCAACGCAGCCCGGCAAACAAACCACCGTCGCCGAGAGAAGTTCATGCCCTCCAAAGACGAAGCCTCCAAGAAGGGAAGCGACGAGACCGCCGCCGTCGCCCGCTCCGGCCGAGGCAAGAGCTTGGGTTTTCACCCGGAAGGTACGAGACCTCGAAGGCAGTATGGTAGGAGCTCCACGACGATGCCTCCAAGAAGGGGAACGGCGCCCAAGGGCGTCGCCATTGCCGGCACCGACCAAGTCGGGCGGAGCTTTCACCCGGAGCAAGCACCCTCCTTCCAAGGCTTCCTTCACCGGCAGGGCAGCCGGAGCACGCCATCATGCGCGCCATCACCGTCGTCCACCAAACCCACACCTGTGGCAACTCCCGCTGACCAGAAGATCTGGCCAGATTGACCAAACGGCATCCTCCACGCCGCGCAGCCCCGGGCAACCTCCACGCCCCACCCCTGCAAACGTCGTCGGTGAGCCCTCCCAGGCCGCCGACGCGCAGCACAGCCCATGCCACGGACCGCCGCTGGCGCACATGCCAAGGCAAGATCTGGCTGCGCCCGATCTGCCGTGCCCCGCACAAACCGGCTACGCCCGACCACCGGCGCCTCCACCCCGACGAGGGAGAGCACCACAGCCTCCCGGGGCCGCCGCCCCGGCTTCCGCGGGCCAGCGAGCTCGCCGTCGACGTCCCAGCCGCGACGACCAGGCCACCGGCGCCACCTCCGCAGACGAGCCCCCGAGCCACCTTTGGCAGCCGGGCCCGCCGCCATCGCGGCAAAGGCCGGCGGCAGCGGCGGAGATGGAGGAGGCTGGGGAGAGGGCTTGGTGGCGGCGGAGAGGTTGCCCCCGGTGCCGCCTGGGTGCGACACGGGGGGTCCATCGATATTATTTGTGGTCCATGTAAAAAAGACAAAACATGTTTCACAAAAGCCTTACTTTTAGAGTTTTTTCTATTTTACACAGGCCCTTATTTTTCATGGAAAAACTTTGCACGCAAGTAGCATGTGAAGATGGTCACATGAATTTTTCGTTTGAAGCTTTTTCACATTTCAAAATGTATGAAAGATGCATTAAAAAATAGAAGGAACATATGCACTCAAGAGCTAAAATATGAGAACTATGAGCATCTCCACCGGCGCGCCTCATATCTACCCCAATAGCAATTTGGGGGTTCAGAGTGTTTTTTGGACCACACCGACACGCTCAATAAGTAGCCGGCTAGTTTTTTTTTGAAACTAGGCAAGAGGTTTGCTGTTCATTGATATGGGAGAAGAGAATGGCCAGTTTATGAGGGAACCAGCTGAAAACCGATACAACATAACACAACACGCTGGTCACGAGGCCGCACACCACACGAGCCGACGGCCTAGCCACCCCAGTGGCCAAGGACGACACCCAAAAACACCTCAAAACGCAACAAGGCGGAGGCAAAACACGGAGCCACCGCTCCAACATCCACGCCGACCCCCAGGGCCACGCACCACCTAGCCGAAGACAAGCCGAGGATGAAACCGACAAGACAGACAACACGAACAACAACACTTGAAGTGAAGGGCCTCCACAGTGATGACTCCAACGAGGGGAGCGACATCCGAGAGCGCCGCCATCACCAGCATCGGCCAAGGCCGGTGAAGGGTTTTCACCCGGAGCACACCGAAACCGAAGTCGTGTTCGCCTGACCGCCGAGTCGAGGAAGCCAAACCGCACGTCAACGCCGACAACCAACTCGCTCCACAGATCCCTCCGGCCGACGGAGCAACCAAGGCGAGGACCCCAACAGGTCAAACGACACAGGAAAGTGTCGCCCTCGCCCGATCCCACGAGGAATCAGGGTTTCCCTTGGAGCACCCGGGCGGAGGCGCAAGAGCACCACCCCGACGATGCCTCCAAGCAGGTCACGACGCCAAAAAAGGCGCCGCCGCCGTCGGTTCCAGCCGCAGCCAGAACAAGACTTTCGCCCGTCAGAGTCGCAACCTCACACCCGCCGCAAAGGGCCGGCCAGACCAGCACCACCACCCCACACACTTCGCGCGCCGAGTTCGCGCAACAGCCACCACCACCACCAAACCAGAGAGCTCCGCGAGCACGAACTTCACCCACCGCACCTCGCGGAGATGAGAGGCCGGTCTGCACAGCATGCGGCCGACGGAGCACCGCCGAAGAGCACTGTGGGCGCCGTCGGAACGCTGCATAGAGGGGGCACCGACCAACACCGACGCGGAGGCTCGAAGACGAAACACCGACACCCGCAGACTTGAGCTCCCAGGACCAGCCGCCGCGCCGCCCACGCGGCCACCGCGGCCTCCGCACTGCCGAGGAACCCGGGGCCGCTGCCCCTGCGCCCAACTCCGCTGGAACGCCGCGCCAGCCAGGGTCTCCACGCTGATCCGGCCGGAGCTCCAATCGCCTGATGGGGAGAGGCCCCTGCCCAACACCGTCCGCGCGAGAGGAGGAAGGCCCGCCGCCACCGTCAGCCGCGCGGCCTTCGCCCGGCGGCGTCCTCCGGGGGCGGCGAGAGGAGGTGGAAGGGGAGGAGGGGCGGCGACCGGGCTAGGGTTTGAGTCGCCCGAGCCGCCCCCGAGGAGCGACGCGGGGACGGTTCCAAAAAATAATCTAGCCGGCTAGTTTTGGAGCCCAATACAATCACAGGCGACCGCCCCTTCGCGCGGGGTGCTGAACGGGCGCGTCGATGCCTCGCGCCACGTAGGATTAGGCATGTCCACCGCTCTAACAGCGCTTTCGGGGTCGTCTCGCTTCGGCTCCAGCTCTGGCAGCCGGCAGCGATCGACGCCCTACCCTACGCCAAGATGAAGCGGAAGCAGTCATTCGGGATGAGGCAAGGTTGTCTTCCTCGGCACCAGCGCCCCTCCACACGAAGAAGGATCCGACAATGAATAAAGAGGAAGAATCGATCCTCCAGCCGGTCCTCCCGTCCCAACCGAAGAAGACATGGTGGCAACTGGAGCTGGAGTTGCAAGTGGCTGCCCGCGGCGCCGACGATCAAGAGGATACGGCGGGGAAACATCTGCTGGTGCAGAGATCATCCAACGAGGACGTGCCGGCGGCGAGCGATAGGAAGGCGGAGTGATGGTCGACGATTGGCAGAAACAACATCGTCGACCTTGACAGGCCTGGTCCTTCAACGACACCGTCACTGGCACCGTGGTGAAGAAGGAGGAAGATTAGACTTTGACTTTGGCTCGAACGACGCCGACGTCGCAGACAACACCCTCGACTTCGGTGCCTTCGACCGCCGCTACATTTAGTATTTTCATCTAGTACTATTTATTTCACAAACTTTGTACGAATTCGAACGAACCCAACGCAGTTCATGAAAATTTGAACTCTAAATGTTTTTGGGGGTCTTTGTTTTGGGGTCGCTGGTGTGGGCACCCTTTCCCAAATGATGTCATCAAATATTAGTTGCAACTCATGTTGCAACTCACCATTAGCACGAACCACGAAGCAAATCTAATAGCCCCACCTGCAACTGAAAAAGCTTGCAATCCATCTTACAACTCAAGAGCATTAATCACTATGAAAATCTGATGTTGCAAAAGTCTACTCCGCAGTAGCTTAGTTCTTCTTAGAACTAGCAGTTCCCCTAAATAAACCCTCAACTCAAGTTGATGAACAACAAACCAATACCATTATATTTTTGAAGGTCGTGAACAAAATTATTCCCGTGTATAAAGTTACACTTTCCGGTGCAATCATCTCTTTTAAAAATGCAATCGAGACGATCGACGTCACAATTCACAGGCTGCGTTGAGTTAGATCAAGCTACCATCAGCTGGCGCCCTCCTTGTTACACTTAATTTACGGCTTGACACCCTTGTCTCGCAGCTTCCTATATCCCTTTCCGTGAATCACCGCGAATTGCACGGACGCGTAGACATCGCACGTTACGCGTCGTGCTTAATCATACGATGATCAAGTGGGAAATTCAACAGCGACCGCTTGATAGGACGCCTCTACTTCGACATTAAGACTACTCCTTATATAAAACGGGTAAACGGTCGGAAATCCAGAAGCATGTGCATATAGACTTGTATTTGAATGTATATCTCGATAAACATGAGCAAGATAGTAATGCAATTTCCAGGTGCTTAATTTGGGCGATCCATCGATCGGTCGGCACACACGTCGGTGACATATGACATTGTTGAACTGCAAGCCTGACGGCGAAAAAAGAATTCAGATCGATGGAGAACAGTCAGCAGCGTGGGGGTGGCCAACTCTTTCTGCTTTCGTTGGTGTTGATTGTTGAAGGTCCCGGTTTCTTCGAATGAATAATACCACTTCCATTGAATAACCTTATCTTCTTCAATAGCTTCATCATGAAGCAATGAGTATAATATGTCCTCTATATGAGCCTCTATATTGTGTTTTTCAAAGTCAAGTCGTGTAAACTTTAATTAAAAATATAAAAAATGTCAATAACTAAAATATGAAATTGACACCACTAAAAACATCATGAAGTACATTTTAATAGAATATACATTCAGCATTGTAGATATAGATAATTTTCTCGATAAACTTAGTTAAACTTAGTGCAATCTGACTTCCACAGAAATCAATGCGTACTATATTATTATGGCAAAGAGGAAGCAGTATCAAATCTCAAATCTCAATCGGAGATGCCTACTATATACATTCGGTAGTGAATAAATCGTTCGGAGATGCATTAGAATTTCAACTGATATAAATATTCTTGTAGTCGTCATGGTTCAACTCAATCATAAGACTACTCCATCGATCATCTGCAGTTAACGAGATAGGTGATTGCCTTGGGGCCGGGCGGACGGCGGCGGCCGGCCGGCAGGCAGGCAGGTGTTAGTTGGAGTCCACGAGCCATGGCGGTTTGATTGCCCCTCCATCATCTGCTGGATCCAAACAATATTAGTAAATTAACGTCCAAATCACCGTCCAAAACCCGCCAACGACGCATCACGCGTTTACAAATTTGAGCCTTTGTTGGCGTTGCCTATAAAAGTCTCACTCGAGCTGCATTTCTCGTCAACTTCTATTGCTTCTTTCTTCCTGTTCCTGGATCATACTCTTGTTAGCACTCAGTAGTATCATCTTCTTGAGACCACAAACCTGATCAAGTCTTGAGCCCGCCCCATCGATGTCGTCTACCCTCTCACTTCAAACCATGCGGCCGGCCGCCGGGCTTGGACTCCGTCACGGATCGCCGCCGTGCCACGCACTGTCGCCGCAATCGAGGAGGCCGCGGGCCGTGGCGACGGTGAGATGCGGCGCCTTGCAGCGGGACCACTACGGCGGGGCGCTGGTGGACGAGGGCATGACGGTGCTGCGGCGGAAGATCCGGGAGGCGCGGATGGCGGAGACCAACTACGAGGCGCCGCCGGGGTGGGCATCGTGGGAGAAGCGCTACTACCCGGCGTACGTCTCCGACGTGTCCGCGCTCGCCGGCACGCTGCAGCTGATGCTCATGGGCACCAGGCCCGGCGTCGCCTTGGCCGTGGCGGCGCTGGTGCTCGGCGGCCTGCCGGTCTCTGCTGCAGTCGCCCTGCACCTCCTCGGGCAGGCGGCGGGAACCGTTCTGCAGCACGTTTCTTGACTGGTTCGCCGCGATTTCTGTGTGTAAATAGTGCGACGGATCGAAAGATCTGATGGACATTTGATTCGTTTGGTTTTCACTGAGCCGATTACCGATATATACATTCGTTTGGAGTAGTAAATAGTTCGTTTGTTTCAATTTAGTAGTCTGATGATACTGAATAGTTGGAAGAAACAGTCGATGAGAGCTTGTCAAATTATTTTTTCAACAAGCATGCAAACAATTTTAAAGTTGAATGGTTGTTCCGGACCTCGAAAGAAGAAAGAAAGAAGGGAAAATCTACACACAAGCGCCGCACCGCTCACCTTAGAGCATCTCCAACAGACGCGCTATATAGGCCGCGCGGCATAAAAACGTCCGATATAGCGCGCGCGGGAGGGAATGAGGCGCTCCAACAGGCGCGGTAAACGGCGCGGCGCTGTAAAAAATTTAGGGCGTGCGGCGTTTTGCACAAACCGGAGCGGCATATCTGGCGCGTCGGCTACAGCGCGCGGCAACGCTCGTCCAAGCGCGAAAAATCCCCCGCGCTGAAACTTCCTCTTCCGCGTCGCCGCCCGAGCGCCCAATCCGTCGTCTCCGCGCGCCGCCGGCGATCCCGACGATGGACGACCCCTCCGGCAACCCACCGACCCCTCCCTACTCTGTCCCACCCTCCGCCGCCGCCACTTCCGCCGCGCCACCGCCAAACCCTAGCGGCGGCGCCGACGGTGGCAACCCAACGGCTGCTGCACGCGCTCTTCATCCCGCATGGCCGGCATGGGAAGCATGCCCATGGCCGGCATGGGAGGCATGGCCGGCATGGGAGGCTATGGAGGCATTGCCGGCATGGGAGGACCAAGCTATGGAGGAGTGTTTGGAGGGACCATGGGAGGCTCGGTGAGTGGTGTGTATGGGAGTATGGGAGCACCACCGGGAGGCTTCGTGTCTTCCATGAATGATACTATTCCTCCTTCAACCCAAGATGACGAGGAGGAAGAAGAAGGTGTTGACTTGGAAAATGCGGAAGTGTGATATGCATTTGTGATATGCATTATGTGTTCCACTTTGTCCATTTGAACCATATGTCGTGTGTCATTGTTCAACTACGTCATTTTGTGTGTCGCTCTTGAACTATGTGATGTATGTTGCACTTTGTGTCCATTTAAATTATGGTATATCATTTGTGACCATGAATTATGTGTGATTATTTGATCTTTGTGATTGCAAAATAGTCTAGAAAACTGTTTTCCGCGCCCGCGCGCGCTGTATTTTGCCGCGCCCGGCGGAGGACGATTTTTTTCGCCCGCGCACGCGCTGCATATTAGCGCGTCCGGCGGGGGAAAAAACGGCCCAGCGCGCGCTAGCTGTTTACCGCGCGCAGAATCTGAGGTTTAGCGCGCCGCGATTTAGCGCGTCTGTTAGAGCATCTCCAACAGACGCGCTATATAGGCCGCGCGGCATAAAAACGTCCGATATAGCGCGCGCGGGAGGGAATGAGGCGCTCCAGCAGGCGCGGTAAACGGCGCGGCGCTGTAAAAATTTTAGGGCGCGCGGCGTTTTGCACAAACCGGAGCGGCATATCTGGCGCGTCGGCTACAGCGCGCGGCAACGCTCGTCCAAGCGCGAAAAATCCCCCGCGCTGAAACTTCCTCTTCCGCGTCGCCGCCCGAGCGCCCAATCTGTCGTCTCCGCGCGCCGCCGGCGATCCCGACGATGGACAACCCCTCCGGCAACCCACCGACCCCTCCCTACTCTGTCCCACCCTCCGCCGCCGCCACTTCCGCCGCGCCACCGCCAAACCCTAGCGGCGGCGCCGACGGCGGCAACCCAACGGCTGCCGCGCGCGCGCTCTCGTCCCGCCGCGCGGGCACCGCACGCAGGCGCTGCCGCCGCGCAGATGGCCGCGCAGGGCGCCTGCAATGCGCGGCCCGCGCCGAGGAGGGGAAGGCGCCGTCGAACAAACGGCCGCACATCGGTCCCGCCGCCGTCGCGCCGCTGAAGAAAGCGAAGGCGCCCGTCCCCCGCCGGCCGCAGCCTCTCCTCCGACGCCGAACCAGGCGCCTCCTCCTCCTCCGACGACGACGAACCAGCCGGCGCCTCCGTCCGGCAACCGCGCGGACGCACATACGTTGCATGATGAAATGCCCGAGAGGTAAAAAACGCTACTATTCGTCCAAATTGTAGTTTAGATGCATACCTAGCCGTATAATAATCAATTTCATTGCACTGTAGAGTCGATGATGCGATATTCATGGAGACAATGAATGTTGGATCCTCGTGCATGCATGATGAAGCCGCCGATGGAGAGGAGGAATATGAGGATGTAGATGAGGAAGGAGAAGGGTTGATTGAACCTCGCCCTCCCGGTCGGTCCGCCAACTACACCATAGCGGAGGACAAGTTGCTTTGCAAGACGTGGTTGACAATTGGAATGGATCCAACAACCGGTACCGATCAAACAAGAGAAACATATTGGATGAGGATGACGGAGTACTTCAACACACACAACACAAGTGGGATCGAGCGAACCATGCGCTCACTTCGGTCCCGTTGGTCCGGTATCAACACCGATTGCCAAAAATGGGCGGGCGTGCAAGCCAACATCGATGTTCTCAATCCAAGTGGCACTAATGAGAATGATAGGGTAAGTCATTCTACTATGTTCACCATATGGCTCATATGAGAAGAATACGGTTCTACTTCATATGGCTCATCTATTTTCTTTTCCGCATATGTGTAGAACTCCATGGCTCAAGGATTGTTTAGGGATGTGGGAAAGAAGAACATGAAAGGCAACAAGATTCTTGGCAAGCCATTCACCTTGCATCATTTCTATGACGTGCTAGGGAATGAAGAGAAGTGGAAGACGCGCGGCAAGTTGGATGCGGCAACTATGGCGGCCAATGCTACCGGTGATGCAACAATCATCGATGATGATGATTCAAGTGATGAAGGGAAGAAGAGAAGCTCCACTCCTCACTCTGTCAACAATGGGCGGAGGAATGTGCATGGTAGGAAGACCGCCAAGGAAATGAAGGGAAAGAAGGCCGGAGATGATGACATTGCCATGGCTATGGAAAGGATTGCAAATGCAAGGTTGCAAGCAAATGAAGATAGAAAGATGCAACGAAACTTGGAGAAAGAGGCTATGAATGCTATTGAAGCTAGGAGAGCCGCTTTGGAGGAGAGGATTGCCGCCAACGAGGAGAGGAAGTTGGCTTAGGAGGAGAAGAGGCAAGCCACCGAGGAGCATGCACGCCTAGCGGAGGAGGAGAGGAAGCTTTTCTTGATGGATACTTCCCATATGGATGAGAGGCAAAAGGAGTACATCAACCTTCTTCGCGATGAAGTGTTGGCCAAAAAGAGATTGTTGGTAGCCAACATGAACACTTTCACTACCGGCATGTTTGGAGGAGGCATGTTTGGAGGAGGCATGCCGACGTTTGGAGGAGGCATGGGAGGCATGGCCGGCATGGGAAGCATGCCCATGCCCACCATGGGAGGCATGGCCGGCATGGGAAGCATGCCCATGGCCGGCATGGGAGGCATGGCCGGCATGGGAGGCTATGGAGGCATGGCCGGCATGGGAGGACCAAGCTATGGAGGAGTGTTTGGAGGGACCATGGGAGGCTCGGTGAGTGGTGTGTATGGGAGTATGGGAGCACCACCGGGAGGCTTCGTGTCTTCCATGAATGCTACTATTCCTCCTTCAACCCAAGATGACGAGGAGGAAGAAGAAGGTGTTGACTTGGAAAATGCGGAAATGTGATATGCATTTGTGATATGCATTATGTGTTCCACTTTGTCCATTTGAACCATATGTCGTGTGTCATTGTTGAACTACGTCATTTTGTGTGTCGTTCTTGAACTATGTGATGTATGTTGCACTTTGTGTCCATTTAAATTATGGTACATCATTTGTGATCATGAATTATGTGTGATTATTTGATCATTGTGATTGCAAAATAGTCTAGAAAACTGTTTTCCGCGCCCGCGCGTGCTGTATTTTGCCGCGCCCGGCGGAGGACGATTTTTTCCGCCCGCGCACGCGCTGCATATTAGCGCGTCCGGCGGGGGAAAAAACGGCCCAGCGCGCGCTAGCTGTTTACCGCGCGCAGAATCTGAGGTTTAGCGCGCCGCGATTTAGCGTGTCTGTTGGAGATGCTCTTATCCCTGCAGGTTTCAGGTTTATCTTATCACCTTTTAGTCTTGGTTATCTCCTGCAACTCTGATTTGCCTCTTGCCCACTTGCCCTACTTCCTGATCCTCTTCACAGAGAGCAAACTACTACTACTACTACTAGTAGATGCACGTACAGGTGCATGCCGTGCATGCCTTATTTGTGGCTAAGCAAACTTGCTACTACTACTCCACTAGCAACTGATTAAAGAACAATAGTTTCTTGTATTGTCATGATTTAGACAAATATTTCAGGTATCAAATTCAGAAGATCATCCTTAAGGAAAAAGAAAAAAAAAAACCCGGAAAGTTTAACCCGCAAGGCACAGTGTTGGCGACACGTTCCGGCCACACCTGGCATTTATTCCGCAGGTGTTGCAGCGACACCCAGGTTAGTTCAGTTCGTAGATCTCACGTATTTTACCCCACGTACATCGCACAAACCCCCGCCGCCGAGTTCCTGCCCGATGCGCCTCGCCATGCATGAAACCTCCAGCCCGTAGACGTCCCCTCGCACGGAGGCCGTATTCGGGATCGTGATCACCACATCGAACACCCCGGCGTCGCGTCGAATATCCGCCGCTAGGCTGTCCATCTCCGGCCCCGGCAGCCACACGCGGCTCCCACGCGCGATGACGGTCCAGGTGCCCTCGGTCTGGCAGACCTGCGGCGTCGCTGCGGAGGCAAGCTCGAAGCCATGGTAACTCACCTGCACCGCGGTGCCCGTGGGGTCGCCGCACCGGTGCGAGATAGGGCTGCGCTGCATGACGCTGACGGTGAGGCTGAACTCCGGATCTAGCACTGGCCGGTCCGTCGTCGGGTCGAGGCCGGAGACGGCGGCGATCGCGACGGTGTAGTTTGGCTGCTTGTACTTGAACTCTTGGTAGATTGACCAGATTAACAAACCCATGCTCAATAAGCCGATGACTCCGAGGACGCCAAATAGAAATATTTCACATGCTTCTTCTATAGGTCCTGCCGCGTCCACCTCCGGTGTCGGCTGAGGAGGGAGAGTTCCTTGCTCCGTGTCCATGGCCGCCAGGTTTGCTGGGCTTCGCTGGGACGGCATTAGGTCTGGCTGCAAGAAGAGGGCCTTCCTTGGTTTATGTAGATCGTGGGCGGATGGGTTTTTTGGTCGACAGATTATTCCTTTAAAAATCACGCATTCCTTGACAGTTTTGACAGGGCGTCGTATCTTGACAGACACGCCTACGTAGCAGATCGGATTGATCGACCCTTCATCTATATACCTCTCCTAAGTCTTTGTGGTGAGTACATCTCTTCGTACTCTTCCTTCTCCTACCTAAAGTTCTAAACACGGCTGAGGGATTCGTAACCCAGAGTTCTCTACTCCCCAGCATGGACTCTCTAAGCAACAAGCGCCGCCGCGTCCTTGACCGGCTGAGCGATCTGCCGGACTGCCTCCTGCACAGCATACTCTCTCACCTGGGGTCACGGCAGGCCGCGCACACCAGCGCGCTCTCGCGACGCTGGAGGCACCTGTGGCGCGACGTGCCCTGCGCTGACCTCGACGAGCGGGAGTTCGTCAACAGCTCGTGGGTGCGCTTCGAGGACTTCGCCGACCACCTGCTGACGTCGATCCCGCCAGAGACGCAGCTGGACGCCTTCCGCCTGAACCTGGCCAGAGGCAAGGACAGAGAAATCTACCTTGGTTCCGTCCGCATCGCGGCTGACCGGTGGATCCGCCGCGGCCTCCAGCACTTCCCTGCCGCCGTCGATATCCGCTGCAGCCACTACTGGAACGTCGCCTGGCGACCATACGAGTCGATCACGCCAGAATCGCCGGTGAGCGCCGCCGGATTCACCCACCGCCTGACGACACTGCGCCTCGTCCGTGTCGGGATCATGGACGGCTTCGGGAAGGACCTCGGAAGGCAGTGCCCTGTGCTCCAGGAGCTCTACCTAAAGAGATGCGATGTGCACATGGATGTCGTCGCCTCGCCCACGCTCACGAGCCTCACCATCATCCGCCCACGCTTATACGGCTCTGAAGCTGGTCCACTCAGGATCATAGCTCCACGTCTCGCCTCCATGCTCCTCAAGTTGTCATACATCGGCTGGAAGGGCGCCGGCCGCGTCAAAGACGGAGCGCCCGACCCAGAGCCACTGGCGCTGCTCGCCAAGGCGTCGATCCAGCTCATGGGCCTATACGAGTACCGGCGGGATCAATATTATTGGGAGCTTCTGTTCGTCCAGTCCATGTGTTGCTTCCTGGCCCTCATCCCCAACGTCGCTAACCTGCGCCTCTCCGGCTTCACCGTCGAGGTACCTACACCTATCAACATATATAAGGCGTCTCAGATTTTCTTACAATATCAAAGTCATATTTGTTCGGTCCTTTTTGATCAGGCGTCGCTAAAGAAAGAATCTCTGCAATTCCCCCCGCTGCATAATTTGAAGACTTTGCTCCTGGAAGAATGTGGTGTTGGAACAACCTTCCAGATATTGACAAGCATCCTACTAAACACGCCTAACTTGGAGAAGCTTGGATTGCACCATTGCATTGTACGTTGTTGTCATTACTGCACTTCCATTGGTCCCTTCGTTTTTTTATTTGTTCTACATTTACCGAGTCTTGCGCATGAACCACAGTTTTTAGCTGCCCCGCCCAAGGAGACGAGGAAGAAGGAACAGGAAGCCTCAAAAAGCCGACCACTCTTTCTCTGGTGCAAGAAGCTGAAATCGATAGAAATCAAGCGCCGGGAAGAAGATGAGCCACGCATGTTAAAGGTTTTATCAGAGATCCGTGATAGTATGCTGCGATCGTGGTGGCGGAAGGTCAGGATATCGACTACAATTGTTTGGAGAATAGGATGAATTCAGGACAATACTAGAGAGAGGAGCACCGAGCTATGACAAGATCAAACAACTTGATATGTTGAATTCAGATGTATCATGTCCATACAATCCTAGACTCGCCTCTTATATTATTCAATAAACACAAGTTCTCTGTATTCAAGGCCGTATGTATCACTATGATACAAAGGCTGGGGTTACGATCCTCCTTTTCGAAAAAATAAATCATACCAAAATCGAATGGAGATCATAGTGGGGATTCCGGCGAGAAGGTGAATATGCACTATAGATAAAATTACCAAACTAAACAGTTCGTAGAGTCGAATATTCATCAACATCAAAAAATTTCAAGTGTTGGTTTATGTTGTTCAGAACATATACCAATGGTGTAATTTTTTGCATATTTATTTTAATAAAAACATAGAAAACACACTATGTATGCAAGGTAGAATACTTACATTGCACTGACCCGAGCACAGTTTGCAGGCTTCCCAACCTCGACGAAGAGGAGGACGTATTCGAAACTGCGTAGCAGGAGGGACGATGTGCCTCGCCCGCTCCAATCTGATGTTTCCAATGGAACCACTAGAACAATGGCAACGGACCAGGAAATCAAAATTCTTTGTATAAAACAAATAAGACAAGGGCATTTTGTACTTCAAATATTCTGCTAGATTATTTTTACCACAAGAAAATTATTTACGTAACGAGCAGACCATATCCAGCAGGTCTTAGACTATGTCCTGGCTTGGTGCTAAACACTATAACCATAAATTCTATGAATTATGGGGCTGGGTGAGGCTCCTACCACATGTATTTTCAATTACGAACGAATAAAGCCATGTATGAGTATGACTTGATGGTTCTTATATTTTGAAGTGCTCCACTCTTTCCTTCCAGTTGCCAAGTTTTTTGCTGCCAGAAACGACTTGTTTGATTCCCAAGTGTCTACAGTTTTGGCCAAATCGACGGGTTGGGTGAGTTAGGGTGCACGACGATGATGAAATCTGGAAAAATATGTTATTGCATTTCGTAATGTACGTTATGAGCCAATGTTGCTAGCAATGAAAACAGGACAATAAATGAATAAATAATGTCTACTCCTTTAGAAAGGTCTACAAACAGCTAGCTGGTTCTAGAATCAGTCTCGGTTAGTCTCACAGCTCGGATTCAGCTCTAGATTTTTTTCTTGAGAAAACATGGCTAGGGAGTTAAGGTGCCAATTTATATCCCCATAAAATCAGTGGTGATGCTTCTTCCCAACTAAAACTGCAGACATACTGTACAGTATCAGAGAGAAAGAGATGCCTTACTCCGAGCATACTTGTAGGGCAGTTCAGTAGTACATCCAATCCAAGATAATCTGAAGTCCCAAGGTCCACCAAATAATTAATTGATGATGATTATCAGAATAGCATAAATACCTTTATAAGGTTCAGAATTATTGAGTGTTTCCCATCCTTACCATACTCCTGCCCCATGTCTTGAAACTCAACATCACTGATATCATGGAAAGATGAACACATTACAGCAGAAGCTCCATCAAAGTCCAGCATTGATTTGGCCAACTGAAAGCAAATTGACACAATCACAACTCCAAAAGAGATAGGGAAATAAATAACTAGCATAGAAAAGAGGAAACATGTACAAGATTGTATTACCCAAGTGTGCGCAGTTGTAACCAGTTGATAGAGAATCGTTAATACTACTATGAAACATGAAATTTCTTGTCTAAGATCTTATCAATTAGGTGTCGAGCTAAACCCGCCGTAGCCCCGGTCAAAAAAACCATGCCAAACATGGTTCACAAATAATGTAAAAGAAAAGGAAGCGGAGGTGGTCTGCACATTACAATAATAGTGCATGTATTTTTTTCGAAATTCAAAGGACATCTCATATAATATGAAAATTAATTTGTAGATACAATAGTGCATAATGCATTGCTCTTCATCTTCTGCTCCTAGCCTTCCCATGACATACCAAGCCTGAATTACCTGTGAAGAATAGAGGACGTCAAAATAGGGAAATTGCATTCGAATGATGATAATCTGAAGAAATAAATATACAATGTCACTTTACTCTGCCAAGAAGGTGAACATCACTATCGGTAGGTTCTCCAAAGAGTTGAAACCAAATGAAAGCATTTCACGAGTTGAAGGTGCAATGATACAAAGATACATGAAATTCAGTGTTCATGAACCTCAACTTGTTCGAACTGGATGAATCACGATTGCGTTGACAACAACAATCGTATCAACTGACTGTGCGATGTTGATGTCAAAAGTTAGCTATTACATGGTTGATTTATGCACAAAATTAGCCCGCATTCAGATGGTCTTGCCTCAGTTTGTGCAGTTCTTTTGAATTATGGATGGGCCTGGAAATGCTCAGTTATTTCATAAGAAGAGAAACAAAACTATATCGATGAGAACAGAATCATGGATTTAGAAAATGAATGTCGCTACAGGCTGAAGCAGATCATTCGGTCTAGAATCACGTTCAGCTATCACGATGCGAAACAGATTAAAATACGAGCATGGTTATCATCTACGTGACAAATCACTCTCGGAAGTTGACTTTAAATGCCGTAACCGATCCTGTCTCAAGTGTATTGAACCCGTGCCTGCTTTTCTTGCACACCCTTGGATCTGCATCTCACGAAGTACACAAAATTCTACAATTTAGTACAGAAAAGGTATTTTCAGCCTGAACAAATTAAAACCTCTGTGATTTCTACAGGAACGGACCCTTTGTTGTTGCCGCGAATGGCGCAGTCTCCTCAATGTCCCTGCAGGCGTTCTCCAGGACCCTAGATCACCACAACAGTGCCAGTGCTAGCCAACTGAGCAGAGAGGGTCCATCCATTCATTTCAACACAAATAGTACAGTAGCAAATATAAAGCGACACAGGAAGGAGCGAGGGACCTGGCCCTGCCAGGTTAGGTGTGCGGTCGTACTCGTGGTGGCGGTGCTACTCAAGCACCTTGGCCACCCGCTGCTCTGCCGCAGCATCGTCGCTGGCTGCCGTGGCAGTGGTGGTAACACGCCGGAGTTGTAGGCAAGAGGGAGCAGGCGGGGGCAGTGGCAGGAAGAGGGAGAGGGATAGGGTTTTAGCAGATGGGAGTAGAAGCAGCGGGCATGGTTACTGCAAGGTGAGCGCGGTGCGGCATCTATCCAATTAACCCTATTCTTTTGCAAGAGAAAATGTAGAAACAGAGGTCCTAATCTATGTGGACATAAATGGATCTCTCCCGCAAAGAAGAGGCCCAATGTGGCTTAAGATTCTGAATTTTGCTCGCCTATTCGATGCCTTGTTGAGTTCAAATACCTGATAGCTTTGCGGATCCCTTGACAAACCGAAGATCAAACGTCCTACTTCTATCTGGCTTTCACAAGTTGATTTGGCCACCTGAAGGTCCTGAACTATTCTGTTGCTCCCATACATACATTGGATATACTCCTATTGAAAAGGTTTGTAAACGAGACATGGAAATGCCAGGAGCATGTTCTTGCAACCTTCACCAATAACAGGATGTGGTTCCAATTAACAGGACACATGAAAACAGGTTTAGAAACATAAAGTAAATACACAAGATTGATATTTACAGTAAACTGATAGCGAAAGAGATGCCATGAATTATCAAAGTGTATTCCGTACCCTTGCATTATGGAAGATCCAGGCAGGGAACATATGACCATCAAAAAGGCAGGGAACATATGCGTAACAGTGCATGAAACTGCGACAAGTGTATAAGCCCTCTGAGTTCTGATTTTCATTTTGCAGGCGCAGGCAACTCCCCGTTCCCTAGTGCAGGCCTTGATGATCCCCATAACAAATCCATATGTATCCAAAGAAGCAGCCATCTCGTTCAGTGTATCCAGAGAAGCAGCCAGCTTTCCTGCAGTCAGCTGTGCGTATGAAAGTGTAGCATACAGACATACACAAGAGAAGACAGTAGGCTTCTAAACCTTTGCCTTGCATCTGATGAAGTACAGTAGTATTTTAAACCTTTATGCAAGATCAGCCAGCCCCTTCTTGCAAAGCCTTTGGATCAGATAATCATCAGAGACCTATATACTGATTTATTTGGTGGAAGGCCTCTTGTTTTAAGTTCACCAGGAAGGCGGGAAGTAGCAGCACTGCATCTGCGCTCGCATCCACCATGTCCCTGTGGAGCTGCCTGTCGAGCTGGGAGCCAGGGACGCCTCCTTCATCTTCCCCTCCTTACACACCGGGTGGATCATGGTGTTTCAGGTACCGATATCTGTCTCGCCGCCTTCCTAGCTCATCCACTCCGGCACGCACATCGCCTCGTGCTGCATTCCCTGCGTGATGTAGAGCGCGCACAATGTTGAAGGAGAAGCAGTCCAGCTGCACGCCAGCCGCGTCCATCCTCGTCATGAGCTCCTGGGCGCGTGGCGTCCCGGCCTTGAGGCACACGTCCTGGGCGCGTTGCAGATGTGCGTATTCATGGCGATCCCGGCACACCCCATTTCGTCGAACACGTTGCGTGCGGTGGCCGCCATGAGGGAGCTGCCTAGAAGCGCGGTGCGTTCTCTTGTCTACAATTGTTCTACCGAACTAGCAAGGTGGCCCTCGCAAATGCAAGAGCATCAACTTTAGTATGACAATTTCCAAAAAAAAAAAATCAAAATGCTGATTTCCCCTTTCTATTACCTTCTATATTACAAAATACACAACATATTTGATATGAAGATAATTTGAAGATAAACATATTTGAAATTAATTAACTTAGTACATCTACTTATTGCATACTACATGCTTCAAATACCTAAACTCGAAAACAAAATCATCAGGTTGTATCTATTTGAAACATGTAGCTTGGTATTCAAAGATAAACATATATTTCATGTACACACAAACTTCAGCTTTTCCAATGTAACGGTCTGGGCACACATGTACCTTAATTTTCATGCCATAATTTATAATTTCTAGATGTGCCAAACTTCAACTTTTTATAATCATGTAATGTGTGGAGACATAAACTTTGCATGTAGGGTGAATTTTTTCTTCAGCGTAACCATATCTAACTACCGATTGTTTTGCCTCCTCACTATTGTGATTAATGATTCATCCACCGATAGCTTAATCAAGCCACATCACATTTCAATTTCCTTGATAGCAGTCCATGAGAATAATGCCTTATGATTTGCATTCTCGATGGAAACCAAGGAACCTCTGCTACCAAGTCTAAGGGCAAAGCACGTGGTGTTCTTTGTTTGGCCGTCCCACGATGACGGGAGGAATACTGTTAGATCGTTGCCAGGTTGATTTCTTTGATGATTTTCTATTGGTGGCAGACCGATTTTCCCATGGAAGCGGGAGGAACAATTACTGATTTTCTCATGGGGTAGTCACAATACAATGTGCTAAGGCTAGGTCTTAACAAATGTGTGGACGGTGCTAAAACACACGTGATAGGCGGAAATAGATTTAACCGACCAAAGGTCTAATAACTCTTTTTTAATCAAGTTATAAAAGTCTAGCAGTTATAATATATTATTTTTCAAAAAGTGTGTCACATCGACAGTCGGATGTTTTTCCCTTTTTCTCTTTATCAAATGTTATTATTAGCGTAGATCACATTGTTATTGGTTAATTACAATTATGTAAGTACAACGATTTCAGTCTACCGTTATTATTTTTTGAAATAGGCTTTTGTTGACACAACATTGATGTTTTCGGTAAAAAATTACCTTAACATATTTGTTGGGATAGGTAAATATATAGCAACCAAATTTATTGATTAGACTGATCATTATATCTCTACCGTGCAACCTTTTGCATATTGTGCCATCAGCGTATATGATACGCGTATATCTCTTGGCATATCTCTTGCCTGATGCACACCCATAAATGGAGTTTCACGTTTCTATTTGTACCATCGTACGTGTTCTGTTTTTTTTTTATGTGATACACGTTCTCTTTTGTTTTGGAGTAGCATGCACGGACTCCTTTTTTTTGAGAGGCATGCATGGACTCTCCTGGTGTAGCAAGTTTACACGTCTTTATTTTTTTCTTTGACACGTAAATAGTCTAGATGAACAAAATAGTTACGTAATTTTTCACTATATCCTAGCCGTAAATTACAGATCTAATAGTTAAAAATATTTATGATGATGTGGATTAACGTGGTGTCTCTATTTTAGACCTCCGTTTTATGCTTTTATATATAATAGGAAAATACCCGTGCGTTGCTACGGTTTCCTTTTCATTACTATTTTTAATTCATGTAGAAATTTACTATTGGAACCAACAACCCAAAATTACTATTCGGGAATATTTGCTATTTTCAAGTTGGAACAACATTACCACTGTAGTCTCTCTGAATCTTGAATGTTTTCTGTTTCGACAACGTTTAGTTTGTATTTGGTTACTGAACCTTTAATTTAAAATCTTGGCAGAATTGTTAAAATATATTGTGAATTTAAAATTTACAATTTAGATAAATAACAACAAATGTTTTTTCAACAAATTTCAGTAGCAATAGCTCTTCTACTTCAATAGCAGAGCAGCAACGAAACAGCTCAGCGGTAGAAAACCGCTCATTTCAGTACCGACGGAAAAAAAAGCCCTCCTATTTTCATTCGCCATGCCGCTTCCTCTCCTATGCTCTCCTCTCGTCCCACACCGTGAGAATCGAGTCCGCTGTGAAACTCACAGCTCCGTGATCTATGGGCGGGAGATCCCGAGCTGCCTACAACCGAGCGCGCGCTTATTCACACATCTGATCTGAGTCGGCCCCTGCCCACCATTTATCGCCTCCTTCCTTATCTTTCTCACCACCCCACAGCCTACATTTTTTTGTTCTGCAATTTCTTCTTCTTCCTTCCGTAATCCGTTTTCCTCTTTCATGGAACCGGCGTGCAATTCCTCGATTTTCTTCCGTGCAATTTCTCTTTTAATCCCGCTACCACATTAGATCTTCAACCATACAATGATTCTGCTTCTTGTTGTGGCTTGTTGCAACCTAGAAAAATTAGGCATATAAACCGGTGGGACTCCTCATACGGAAGCGAGGTGGGACTAATCGAGACTTAATATATGTGTATTAAGATGTTGAGCGATAATTTGTCCCGTGCTCTTGGCTAGTTAATTGGGCCGCCGGCACGGCCGACGCACAGCGATGACAGTGAGATATCCCGTGAGCCTGATGGGTGCCTGACCAAACAAGCGATGGTCCGAACCGCGCCCGCGCCCCTGCGAGACGCTCGTCGGAGCGCTCGACGGCGCCCTTGCCCATGATCCACGTGCTCGCGAACGAAGCCACCGATTCTTCTTCTACTCGCGGACGAAGCGGGGTGTCTCGAGGTTGTGCGGGCCTTGGCAGTGGCGAAGCCCGCTTGGGCGGCCGGCGGCCGACGGCGTTGACCCGCGTTGAGCGACGCTGCTGAGTCGGGATGTGGCCGCGGCGAGTTCCGTGCGCCCGCGCCCTTGCGGACGCTCGATGGCGTCGCGCGAGGCCTTGGCAGGGAGAAGCCCGCGTGGGTGGCGGGCGGCGTTGACCCGCGGCGAGGGACACGGCTGCGCCGGGATGTGGCCGCGGCGAGTTCCGTGCGCTAGCGCCCGGCGTCGCACGCCCCTGCGGACGCTCGACGGCGTCGCGTGCGTTGTCGTGTGGAAACGGACGCGGTGGAGAGGAAGAGGAAAATTAAATGTTTCCAGAGAGGTAAGGTTCTCCATCGTTATCCTGCGTCTGGTACAGAGATCCTCACGAATGAGTTGATTCGTTTGCCATAGTGCCGCAGGCACCCTCGCCGTGAGGCTTGAGCAAAATCTGAGGGAAGTCCCCTTGCACCGGAGGATGTGGCTTAGCGGGAGAACCTTCCAGCCAGCGCTCTCTCTCTCTCTCCGGTAGTATGTATCTGGTCGAGTTTTTTCCCTAAAATCGGCCCAGGGCGCTCAGCTACTGGGAGGAAGGCGGCCGCTGCGACGAAGATCAGGGCGAGGAGAAGCGAGCTTTGGCAACCGGCGACGGCGAAGTGGAGCCCGCAGACGGCTGCATTAGTTTGTGGTCGGCTCTCCATCTCTCTAGCGCTTTGTCCCCAAAATCTTCGCTCCGGTTCGGCGGACCTGGGCCAGCGGTGGAGGCCGGAGATCGAGTTAATGGCGTCAGCCGTTAGGGAAATTGGATGAGCGGATGCCTACGATGGTGCACGGGGAGCTGCGGGAACGGCAGCACTGGTGCGGCGACGCCTCGGGGACAGCGCGGGAGCAGATCCTAGTCGAGCGCAGCCGGCGGCGACCCGGTGAGAAAAACAAAAGAAACACGAAATAGAGATGCAATGAACCGGTACCGTGGCAGTGTGCAGTATTATGCGATTTAGTGGGAGGGCAAAACCGTCCAAAAAATTGTTGGACGAAAATTTTGGCAGAAACCTTAGCTCCTTTATTATTAGGTATAGATAGATGCCCAAATGGTTCATAAGAGAATAATAGGGGAAAAAATGTGTACTATCACCTTTGTGCAGAATCGCGTGATCAAACGCTATCTCACTGAATCTGGAGAAGTGGCGTTGCGGGACGAGTCGAGCCCGCGTGAGGCGCACACGAAGGAGCTGTTCCCGCCGACGACCCATGACTCGGCAGGTTCAGGAATGATGTAGGGCCGGCCGGACGACGGGAGAGGACTGAGGAGCAACCCGAGGAACAGAGGATGGAAGAGAAGCGTCCACAGACTTCACTCTCGTGCTAGGATGGTATAAATCAATCAAGAAACCGCCAAGAGTGGTCATTTTCTACTTGTCCAATCAATCACTTAGCTAGCTAGCAAATCACAATAAGAAAACCTAGTAAAACATCTCATGCAAGGAATTATCATTACTTATGAACTAATTAAAGATGATTTCTTTTCGGAAGCAAAGTGCAGTACGTGTGATTAGAATAGGAGAACTGGAAGGAGTTGCTAGAAAGCGAGAGTGCGAGAGGCCACCTGCCGAACCGAAGGCCAAAATCCAGTGAAAGCCCCTTCCATCTCCCCTCGACCACCACAACTTCCTCGCCTCCTCAGTCACACCATCCTCCCATTTTCCTCTCCTCTGCTCCATCACCTTCTTCCTCCTCCACTTCCTCGTCGAGCATGTCGGACTGGGGTCCGGTGGTGATCGCGGTGGTGCTGTTCGTGCTGCTCTCGCCGGGGCTGCTGCTGCAGCTGCCGGGGAAGCACCACATCGTGGAGTTCGGCAACATGCACACCAGCGCCATGGCCATCCTCGTCCACGCCATCATCTACTTCGCGCTCATCGCCCTCTTCGTCATCGTCATCGGAGTACACATCACCACTGGCTAACTAGCTACCTATACAGGCCGACCTGGTTTCTTATCCATCGCCTCCCTCCTCCCTTTGTCTTCTTCATCTCCTCACTCTTCCTGCCTCTCTGTTTGTTCTTACTAGTGGTATGGATGTATGCCATGTTTGTTGTCCTGCGTAGCGTAACTACCTGCAAAAGATGTTTAATTTCCAGGGATTGAGCGACATTTCCATGTTTGTTCTTACTAGTGGTATGGATGTATGCCATGCCATGTTTCTCAATTAGTCCTGATTCGTTCGCTATGTATAGCGTACGACCGTTGCGGCTGGCCGGTGTGCACGTATGCCATGCTCTCGCTACCAATCGATCGGTCGTGATCAAGCTGACAGGGTCACTGCCCATCCAACCACTACCACTGTACCGCACCAACAACCATCTTAACCTGCTTGCTCCTAGAATCTTTAGTCTTCTAGCTAGAGTGCTGACATTACGGAACCATGGCTACAGTGAGCCCGGTATTTTCAAAATAAATAAACAATTTAAATGTTCTAAAAAGAAACTCAATGTTTGTGTACATACATAAATATGATTTCTAGTAAAGTATAATTTCACAAAATTGTGGTTCAAAATTGGCATTAGAAATTCCCTTTTGGCCTTCACATTCGTCATTTTTATATCGGTCACATGTTATAATACAATTCTACATAAATTTACACTTAAATACGTACAACACATTTATATGCACGTGCCCAATGTTTTTGGAAAAAAATTGCATGGAAATTTGAAGTTTTTGAGTTTTTTTATCAAATGCTCTCGATTAATTGGATGGGCGAACAAAGGAAGAGAAGATTAATTGGACAAGCGAACAAAGGAAAAGAAGAAATAGATTTGTTCTTACTTGGAGTCTTTGTCCACGATTATTCTACCGAATGGACAAATGATTCATAGAAGTATATGAGAGAAGAAAAATTGTGCCATTACCCTTGTGCAAAATGGTCTAATCAAACTCCATCCCCCAAAATCTGAAGAACGGGTGTTACGTCAGGAGTCAAGACCGCACGAGGCGCACACGAATCAGGACAGAGTTGTTCCTGCTGATCCACAAAACGCCGGTGTTCGTTCATTTTCTCGCCTTCGCATGTTTTGTCTTTCTCCGGAACAATGCGGGGGCAACTGTAAGGCCCCAATCCGATGTTGGCCTTGGTTTTGGTAATTAACTTCAATACTTTCACGCAAAGGTCTTGTCTTTTGTTGTGTTATTGGAGGATGTCTTCGGTTCTCCACTCCATTACGTCAGATATTATCATTGCCTTTTAGAGATTTATTATACAACCTCGTGGATGCTTGCATGCAAGTACCTTCTCAGCACGCACCAACCTCTAGTCTCTTTTGTGGCATAGTTTTCTCTTCCATTCCCTTGCCTCCTTCGTCATTATGGTCAATTTTTCTGCACGAATAGTGTGATATATGTAACATCACCACAATGATATGAGATCGACCAATCACTATTTGGCGCTCTTAGCCCTTAGAGCGATCAACCCGAAAGAAATTGGTGATGTCTTTGGCAGAGGCCAGGGTGGTGTCGATAGGGCCAAAGACCCTTAGTTGAAAGGCTTTGTGGTTGGGCCCTTAGGGTGGTTAAACCGAAGAAATTTCGGCCACTCAAACTCAATGCTAGAAAACATACCTTTAGGGGCTGATCGCTTGGATGCAGCAGCTAGAGCGATATTTCCCCCATTTCGAAAAAAATACCTTTAGGGGCTGTTTGGTTTAGGGGATATCCACAAGTGGCTAGGGGTGACCAGGGTACTTGTTTACTAGAGATCAAATGTTGGTGTCTAATTTCATCAACATACCTTGGTTGCATCATGATTTCTACTACTTGTTTCTGAAGGCCAGCACTGAGTTTAAATAGAAAAAAGTAATATTAATAGTCACCAAGCAACGGTTGGTGGCCGAAAGTATTTAATAACAAAGCAAATGTTAGCGACCCAAATTATTCAGTTACCAAGCAAATATTGGCGCCGTGAAATATTTTTAGTAACAAAACAAATATTAGTGATGAAAATTATTTAGCAATCAAGAAATGTTAGTAACTAAACATATTTAGTGAACATTCAA
The DNA here is from genome assembly GCF_022539505.1 of Lolium rigidum. Lineage (NCBI taxonomy): Eukaryota > Viridiplantae > Streptophyta > Magnoliopsida > Poales > Poaceae > Lolium > Lolium rigidum. Next base: position 279,511,737 of record NC_061513.1, read on the forward strand.
TTATGATTGCTAAAGAGACAATTACAAACCAAATACCTCAGTTATTATACATAGATAGCTACAAGCAATTCTTGGTAGGTAAGAACAATTACCCGGACATGCAGATGGTGCGGCTGATCTAGGGCAGAGGTGATATATATCACGACCACTCTTCCTATTCAGGTTTCCTCGAGATTCAGGTCAATGGTTCCCACTGAAAAAAGAAACTACAGTTGTCATGTGTGTAAAAACAGAAATACTCTTGACAATACTGCATGTACTGTTCAAACAAGCTTGGAAGGACTTTATAAAACCAGTGCAAGACTACATGAACATAGTGTCCGGACTACATGTCCACTCTATAGATGCAGTTTACATAATAAATTTTAAAATATTAAATATTAGACTCATTTTGAAGAGCTCGTCGCGAGAAGTCGAATATGAAAACAAAAACTCATTTGCATTTGTTAACGGAAAGTTGTGCTTCGGAGAAGTGAATCTTGTAGAGTGAGTAGTCAAATATATGGAACCCACGAGTAGACATCCCTATGCCATGCAAGGGCTGAGATTTCTACTTTATATGCCCCATATCAGCTTTCACGGTTGCATTTCCGCAATTACACGCTATGTCTGCTTGGTTATTGGGACATACTGGTACAAAACACATTCTATGTAAAATTGGTTAATTCATAGAAAGCAATCCATAAAGTAAGCAATCCATAAAATGTGCATGGCATGTTCAGGGAAACATGCAATGTAAGCAAGATCTCAATACAATTGACAGGTTGAACAAACAATATTCACTGCGTCAATTACAAATCTGTGGTCTAGTACAAGAACTGTGTTCATATGTAAAGCATCGACATAATTGAGGTCAGCAGAACTACCACACGGTTTGTACATGTAAATCATCAGTTTGGATATGATACTCACTCATATGTACAGTTGTTTTTCCAACAAAATATCAATTTCCAGTGTTTAGGGCATCGCCAACGCGGTGACCTAAACGAACGCGTCGGCGTTGGGCCGTCCATTTTAGACCGTTTGGATGGTCGCGCGAACACACGGACGAAGCCCCGCGTTCGCATGTCCGTTTGAGTCGCGCGCTGCGCCCAACGCGACTAGATTTGGGTCGCGGTCATAGAAGTTACTATTTACGTCTAAATTCACAATAAAAGCATAAAAAATCATAAAAATATATAAATCTCAAGAATTATTACATAAGATTATTGTCCACGTATTCAATGATAAAGTATTATTCAAATAAAAATGTAAAATGATACAAATAGTCTAGACATTGTTTTCTTCGGGATTTTCTTCATTGTTGTTGTTTGCAGCATTGTTGCCAACATGCGCCCACATGTGCTCAACCAAATCAGCATGGAGCTGGTTGTGTACAACTAGATCCCGAATTCCGTGGTGCACATGAAAGATATCCTGGAATGATGCTGGACCACCTTAAGGAGTAACCAACTCTCTCTGGCCATCCACTCATTATCAAACAGTAAATCATCCTGCTCTACCTCAACAATCATGTTATGCATGATTACACAACTGGTCATCACCTCCCATGGAGTTTGCACACTCCAAGCTCTAGCAGGATGCCTGACGATAGCCCAACAAGCTTGGAGAATGTCAAACACCCGCTCGACATCTTTCCGGGCTGCCTCTTGCTCTTTGGCAAACCTTGCCTCCTGCTCTGAGTTGGGACGCCGGATTGTCTTCACGAGTGTAGCCCAAGGTGGATAGATACCATCAGCAAGGTAGTACCCCTTGTTTTAGTGGTGATCATTTATCTCAAAATCCACATCAGGGGACTGACCGTACGCTAGCCTTTCAAACACCGGAGAGCGTTGCAGCACATTGATGTCAATGTGCGAACCGGCCATTCCGTAGAATAAGCGCCAAATCCTTGTGTCATGTGAAGCAATAGCTTCAAGAATCATTCTGCACCCATCAGAAGACCGATGTACGCCCCCTGCCAACCAAAGGGGCGGTTCTTCCACTCCCAGTGCATGCAGTCTATGCTACCAAGCATCACAGGAAATCCCTGGAAGCGTTGATTGACAACAGACGGGTTGTATACTCTGCATTAGGTTGCCGCAGATATTGTTCTCCGAACACACCGATCACTGCTCTGCAGAACTTGTACATCGCTTCCAAGCAGCTTGACTCGCTCATGCGCATGTACTCATCTATGAAATCACCGGCAACACCATATGCGAGCATCCTAATCGCTGCCGTGCATTTCTGATACGAAGAGAGGCCTACCTTGCCAATTGCATCCACTTTGGCGCAGAAGTAGTTGCCGTAGACCATGACGCCATCCATTATCCGGGTGAACAACGGTCTGGACATCCAAAAACAACGGCGAAACATGACCGGCGTGAATAATGCCTTGTGGAAGAAGTAGTCGTTGAAGAGCATGTCGTGGCCGCGTTCTCTTTCGCAGTCCAAGGAGGCCGCGCGCCCCAGCAATGACCCCAGGTACACGGGGATCTGCGAGACATTGTGCTCGTGGATGATCAGCGCAACCTCCATGAGAAAGTCATCGTCGGACTCCTCGTCTGACGATGTGCCGATGAAGTTCTTGAAAAAGTACTCGTCGTCGTTGTACATGATCTACAGATGAAATGGGACAAATTTTAGATCGCCCATCTCATCGAACACCTCGCAGGCGGAGGCCATCCAATGCGCCCGTAGGGACCTGCAGGCAATGGCCGTCCCGGCTGACTTGCGGCCTGGAAACACGGTGCACGAGAGCTCACCTCAAGCGGCAACGGCGAAGCTGCTGGCGGCGGGAGGTCTCATGACGGAGAGAGGACAACAACGTCGGTGAAGGCATCCTCCGACTCTGCTACGAGGGCGCGAAAGCACAGCGCCAAAGCGCGGGGCCACGTCCTATGCTTCCGCACCGCTTGTCGGCGTCTCGACGACGGTGGCCGGCGTCGACAGCGCTTCCAAATCGCCGGTTCTGGGGTGGCGGCGGAGCGGTGGGAGATGTGTGCGAGTGGGCTGTGTTTTGGGAGGCAGATAGGCGGACCAGGGAAGGACAAGGGGAGGACGCGAGCGGCCAGCGATTGGTGTCCGCGGCCACGCAAACACGGTCCAGATTTGGACCGGTTTTGGGTCGTCCCGGACGCCGCGGCCATCCGTTTTATGGATGGGTCCGCGCGCTGGGTCGAGTTTTTGTCCGTTTCGACCCATTCGGACGCGCGGGCGCGGGATGGGTCGCCACGTTGAAAGATGTCCTTACAACTTGGAGATGATACCTATGAGAATTTTGGCTAACCTTAAAATGTTTCAAAAAAAGTTCAAAAAGTACCACGTACAACTTGTTTGGTAAAAAAAAACTACGATTACTTCAGAATACATATGTTTCAATTTATTTCTAAACCGGATAATTTCATAATAACCGCATTTGCGTATTCTTGACAGATGTCAGAATTAGTTAATACGTAATCTTCAATATTGTACAAGTTTTAACACAAATCAATGACAAAAAGAGCAGTTCAATAGCTGAATTGGCGGTACTCCGCGCTGGCAGTATACTCTGTTTCGACACAATAACTGAAAATTGATAAAACATTCTGGATGACTGGAACAGATACAGTTAGTCAACACACCATCTGTAAGTAATCGGGAACAAATGTGGTGCAAAGTCTTCATCTTAAATCTCACTTCCAAGATCATTTTGTTACTACTGAAAACATACAGTTTCCTTTTCAAATCCATGATAAGCAACTATTTATCTCTTTCTTCTTTCGAGGTCCCGAACAACCGTTCAACTTGAAAATTGTTTGCATGCTTGTTGAAAATATTAATTTGACAAGCTCTCATCGACTGTTTCTTCCAACTATTCAGTATCATCAGACAACTAAATTAATGCAAACGAACTATTTACTACTCCAAACGAATGTATATAGGAGTATCGGTAATCGGCTTAGTGAAAACCAGACGAATCATATGTCCATCATATCAATCGATCCGTCGCACTACTTGATCTACGTAAAGAAATCACGGCGAACCAGTCAAGAAACGTGTTGCAAAACGGTTCCCGCCGCCTGCCCGAGGAGGTGCAGGGCGACTGCGGCAGAGACCGGCAGGCCGCCGAGCACTAGCGCGGCCACGGCGACGGCGACGCCGGGCCTGGTGCCCATGAGCATCAGCTGCAGCGTGCCGGCAAGGGCGGACACGTCGGAGACGTACGCCGGGTAGTAGCGCTTCTCCCACGATGCCCACCCCGACGGCGCCTCGTAGTTGGTCTCCGCCATCCGCGCCTCCCGGATCTTCCGCCGCAGCACCGTCATGCCCTCGTCCACCAGCGCTCCGCCGTAGTGGTCCCGCTGGAAGGCGCCGCATCCCATTGTCACTGTGGCCCGCGGCCTCCGCGATTGCAGCGACGGAGCGTGGCACGGCGGCGATCCGTGACGGAGCCCAAGCCCGGTGGCCGGCCGCATGGTTTGAAGTGAGAGGGCAGACGGCATCGATGGGTCTTGCTCGAGAGTTGATCGGGTTTGTGATCTGAAGAAGATGATACTACTAAGTGTCTAAGTACTAACAAGAGTATGGCCGAGGAACAGGAAGAAGAAGCAATGGAAGTTGACGAGAAATGCAGCTCGAGTGAGTCTTTTATAGGCCAAATCTCAGTAAACGCGTGATGCGTCGTTGGCGGGTTTTGGACGGTGATTTGGACGTTATTTAATAATATGTTAGCAATATTGTTTGGATCCAGCAAGCCGATGTACGTAGTGGCAATCAAGCGCCATGGCTCGTGGACTCCAACTAACACCTGCCTGCACGCCGCCGGCCGCCCCAAGGTAGCATCTCGTTAACTGCAGATGATGGAGTAGTCTTATGATTGAGTTGAACGACGTCCCACTACAAGAATATTTATATGGATTTGAAATTCGAATGCATCTCCGGACGATTTATTCACTACCGAATGCATATAGTACGCATCTCTGATTGAGATTTGAGATTTGATACTACTTCCTCTTGGCCATAATAATATACTTCATGATGTTTTTAGTGGTGTCGATTTCATATTTTAGTTGTTGACACTTTTTATGTTTTCATTAAAATTTACACGACTTGACTTTAAAAAACACAATATAGAGGACATATTATGCTCATTGCTTCATAATGAAGCTATTGAAAAGTCGTGTTAGATAAGGTTATTCAATGGAAGTGGTATTATTCATTGGAAGAAACTGGGACCTTCAACAATCAACACCAACAAAAGCAGAAAGAGTTGGCCAGCCCACGCTGCTGACTGTTCTCCATCTATCTGATTTTTTTTTCGCCGCCAGGCTTGCAGAGGGAGTACTCCTGGAAATATCATTACTATCTTGTTCATGTTTATCGACCTATGCATTCAAAGACAACTCTATACGCACATGCTTCTGGACCGTTCTATATATGGAGTAGTCTTAATGTCGAAGCAAGTGGTCGCTGTTAAATTCTGCACTTGATCGTCGCATAATTAAGCATGACGCGTAAGGTGCGATGTCTGTGCGTTCGTGCACTTCACGGTGATTCACCGAAAGGGATTTAGGAAGCTGAGAGGCGACTAGGCGAGGGTGTTAAGCCCTAAATTAAGTGTAACAAGGAGGGCGCCAGCTGCTGGTAGATTGATCTAACTCGACGCAGCCTATGAATTGTGACACCGATCGTCCCAATTGCATTTTAAAAGAGATGATTGCATAGGAATGCGTAACTTTATACGCGGGAATAATTTAGTCCCTGGCCTTCAAAACAATAATGGTATTGGTTTGTTGTTCATCAACTTGACTTGAGGGTTTCTCTATGGGGAATTATTTAGTCCATGGTTCGTTCTCGCTGCCGGCGACCGCAAGCTCCTGGCGGCAGCGACAAGTTCCTAGCGCAACGAGCGGCAACTCGATTTGCGCGACGGTGAGAATGGATTGGACAAGCTCAACTTCGACGAAAGGTACATCGATTCGTTCACCAGCAGCCTCGATTCGGTAGCATACGTGAATCACAATGCGGTGAATTCAAATTAGGGAAGAGTCTCGGCGTTGGAAAATGTGCCCGGTAGAGCAGTGAAGAGAGAGGTAAGACGTGTGTTCTGTTTTGGTCAATTATCGATAGCAGTGCGATGTATTTAAACATCTGATCCGCGTTTTTCTGTACCGTGAAACTAACACAGCGCATTTGGACCAGCTCCAACTTTTCAAAACCGCAGAGGTGAGTGGGAGGACACCGGAGCACACCTCTCGGAGAGGGGCAATAAAGTTTAACCATGTGTTCACTTACCAGATCTCGAAAAGAGTGGACGGCAAGGATAGCACGTGTACGCCTACTCAGACATTTTCCCCAACTAAGCAGGGAGTAGGATTTTTCTCGACGGCCAATATTTTGAAAAATTTCCCGATAACCATTTGTTCTAGGTACCTACCGGTATAAGAACATACCGACCGGTATTTACCGAAATTTGTATAATTTACATAACTTTTAACAAATTTTGATAAGTGCTAGATAAATATTAAATTTTGTTTGAAAAATCTCAGTAGGTATTTGGACAGTATTTTCGATAACCTGTAATACCCCTGCCGACCACCCATACTTTTTAGAAAACGAGGGAAAAAAACCTTGTTAGAGAGGGGCAAATTGACAAGCTCCCATCAACTCTGCTCCCTCCAACTTTTCAAGTTCAGACTATACAAATACAAAAGTAATTGTTACTCTGGCTAAAATCAAATGAATAGCATATCCAGCAAACCAATCAATATGTCACATTATCTACACACACACACGCATTGCCGATGAACCGGTCAAGAATGCTGCAGAGCGGCTCCCACGACCTGCCCGAGGAGGTGCAGGGCAATGGCGGCGGAGACAGGCACACCGGCGAGAACTAGCGCGGCCACGGCAACAGCGACGCCGGGCCTGGTGCCCATCGCCATCAGCTGCAGCGCGCCGGCGAGGGCGGACACGTCGGAGACGTAGGTCCGGTAGTACCGCTTCTCCCAGGCTGCCCACCCGGCTGGAGCTTCATAGTTTGTCTCCGCCATCCTCGCCTCCCGGATCCTCCGCCGCAGCACTGGCATGCCCTCGTCCGCCAGCGCGCCTCCGTAGTTGTCCCTCCGGAAGGCACCGCAGTGCACCGACGTCGTTGCCGCTGCCGGCAGCTTCCTGGGCTGCAGCACCCGGCCGTGGCATGGCGGCGACCCGTGCTGCTGGAAACCATGTCCGGCCGCCGGCCGTATCATTGGAAGTGAGAGGGCAGACGACATGGATGTGATGTGCTTAAGAACGGTTTGGATTTGTGATGTAGGAAGACGAGACACTACTAGCAAGTAGCAAGAGGTCAAGAGTGCGATGGAGGAAGAAGAAGGATGGAAGTTGGCGAGAAATGCAGCTCGAGTGAGACTTTTAGGGTGTGTTTGGTAGCCCGGGGCAACTGAGAGTAACTATCTCTTCTCATACATGATGACCCTAGCTTAGTTGGGATGAGATGAGATGTTGTTTGGTGGCACATGTATGAGCTGAGATGAGATGTTGTTTGGTAGCAGTTGTATGAGATGAGATAGTGAGGATACCACCTCAATTGATTTTTTCACTAATTCAATATTTAAACAAAGTTTAGACTATATGTAAATATAAAGTACACATTAATTTAATAGTTTATAAAATACACACTCAACCATTATTTTCTAGTAGTTATTTTTGCAAAAAGGTGCAGTTTTTTTGCAAATAGGCCCTCAAACAGAGTAACTAAAAATCCATCCGGTCCTCCTTCAGCTAATCTGCACGTTCGAGCAGCACCGGCCGGCCGTGGTTCGCCGGAGGTGGTGGCGGTGGGCGGGGGTGGTCGGTGGCCCGGGGCGGCGGCGTCCGGCGGCCAGTGGAGGGGCGGCGTCGGGCGGCCAGTGAAGGGGCGGGGCGGCGGCGACCAGCGGCCAGGGACGGGAGGCTGCGGCCGGCAGCCGGCGGCCATGGGAGGGGAGGGGCGGCGGCCAGGGGAGGGGCGAAGTCGGGAGGCCAGGAGACGGGGGAGCCGGGAGGCCAGGGGAGGGGCGGCGACGGGCGGCCAGGGACGGAGCGGCGGTGGCCGGCAGCCAGGGGAGGGGCGGCTGCGGCTGACGGCCATGGGAGGGAAGGTGCGGCGGCGGCCGAAGGCCGGCGGCCATGGGAGGACGGAGGAGGGGTACGGGAGCTATGCATGGGAGGAGGAGCGGCAGCTATCCATGGGAGGAGCGGGTGAGATCTGTGCAGGAGCACTTGCGGGAGAAAAATGACGAGGCGGGCTGGGGTCTGGGGGTGCCGTGCGGGCCTTCCAAGAAAAGTTGCGGGATGGAACGAGCCAAGCTGGGTTGTGAAGCTCGATTTGAGCTTCACAACCTGGCCAGGCTGAAAGCCCTTATTGGTATGAGGTCGGCCTAGCTCTGCGTCACCACCCAATCTAACAAACACTATCTCAGATGGGAAAAGTGGGATGAGAACAGATATTCTGGATTGACTCAACCCACCAAACACACCCTTATAGGCGACGAGGGTTGAAATTAAGCGCGTTACGCATCTGGCGCCTCGCCGGGTTTTGGCCGGTGATTAATCTGGAGAATGTTTAATCATTGTCTGATGAACCATCAGATGATGTAGTGGTGATCACCTAGCTCGTACCAACACCTGCCGCCTCTAGGTTGCTAGTCTTCTGATTGAGTTGAACGCGACGACTAGTACTGTACCAAAATTTATTAGTACATGGATTTGAACTAGTGATGCATGGGGAGGTGGAACGAAGCTTCTTCTTTTGATTCATATATTTTATTTGCCCTTCATGGTTTTATGACCGATCGAACAATTTGAAACTTTTCAGTGATAACGTTATTCGATGGATGTGGTATTATAATTCACTAGCAAAAGGGTCCGTGCGTTGCACCGGAAGAGTCCAATATATTGGTCACGGATTTGTCTTTTCGCAACCTACATAATGAATCCCAACAAAAGAAATTACGAGTATTTACGTGCTACATCTGTCCAAACTTTGCTCAAATAAAAGCTGGCACAATCTTTATAAGAATCGCAGTTAGTGAGCTCGATCAGTTTTTATTGACTTGGTGATGATATGATATTGAATCGTGTTGGTGATCATGAGGCTCTACCTTGTTCTGCGTGGCAAGAGCGAGGACGCCCACGCTATTGTCACGACGCCTACAACGAAGACGGTCAACACGTGGTAAGGTAACTCTGATATATACATCTCAGTTAACAGAGCGGAATCTAATCTCAGCGTCACATTGTCATCCCATGTACGTTCTTCCAAGCTCCAATCAATTAGTATCCATGGACTTTTGGCTAAATTTGCTCTGCACACCCTTGAAACTAACATTGTGATCAACTATTGAATTACTTTTTTTTCGATAAAGGAGAATATATTAATATCAAGAGATACCAATTACACCCAGCCTCTGCAACAACACACCACCCTAATGGCACTACGGATGCACACAGCCAAAAAAAGAAAAAGAAAACTAAGAAACAAAGTCCCGCTACAGTATCTCGGGCCTAACAACAGCAATACATCCACCGCCATGAAAACACCTGAATTACAAATTCTCCAAAAAACGACGCCTCCAAGAAGGGAACAGTGCTCAAACACTGTCGTCGTCCGATCAAAGATCTTAGGTTTTCACCCTGAAGATAGTCCCCGCTATCAAAACAATTCCTCCACCAAGGTTACTGCCAGGCACAACCAGTTAAGGCCAGACCTTGGGTTTTCACTCTGAAAGGTAGAACTCTGCGCTTCACCTGTGTTGTCACCCCCACTTTCATACCGCTGATGTGAAGCCCGGACACCAAGCAAGCCCCTCAACAGCGCGGAGACTTGAACCTCCCTTAGCTAGTCCTCCCTTCCGGCCTTCATGAAATTCTCTTCTTCCGACTTTCATCATGGATCCATAGTCACTTGATGTCAACACGAAAAAGAGCTTCGCGTCGCTCCCTCCGTAACCAAACGGTCGGAATAAACGCATGGGTGCGCACGACCGAATACCTCCGATCCAGCAAACTCCAGGCAAAGCACTGTTACATTCGCCGGCGGAGCCGTCCGGAACTCAACCCTCCGGCCAGATCACGAGTCCATGCCTCCGGTAGGTCCTCCTCTTCACGCAAGAGAGGCCCTAGGACCGCCGCCTTTATTCAGGTCGGACCCCCACGTCGGCGACCATCCCGGGCTGGCCAACCCAACCCTCCACCGGCGACACCATCGCCGGCTTCCATGCTCCTCCATCTCACCGCCGGATGACGGTGATAGATCAAAATCCACCACCACCAACCGCAGGCCGACCCTCTCCGGCGAAGAAGAGGCCACCTCCTCCGTCGAACCCAAGGCTGCTGCCCCGGGCGCCCTCGTGTCGCGGAAGAAGCCCGAGATCGCCTCCACGCACCGACAAGAGGCGGGGGTGGATGGCATGGCGCAGACCGAGGGCCTGGCCGCCGCCCACCACCAGCCCCTGCCGGAGTGCTGCGGGAAGTCGACGGGAGGAGGGTACCAGATCTACATGTAGATAAACCACACTGGTTTTGTCTAAGAAAATTAGCAATGTTCAATCTGCAGCTGAATTATCCAAACAAAGAATTAGCCATGCGTGACACTTGCGTTGTTCTCCATTGGCGAATCCTCACCCCTGATGAGCTCACATAGAACTACCATGGCGCAACACAGCTGCACAGGCTCAGGTAGCACATCGACACAGCAAGAACTCAATGGCGTCGTATTGGCGGCTCCCGACGTGCACGTGATTTCCAGTCTTCGTGCGCGCCCATGGCTGAGACGGCCACCTAGTCCGCGTCTGGTTCGACCTCTCGGAGGTGCCGATCTGCTCACAGCAGCTTGGTACGGCATGGGGGACCGCTAGCCGCTGGCGAGACCATGGTGTTGAAACTGAAAGTCTGGCTCGTGATCCTCTGCTACGGTGTCGAGGGCCTCCGTGGCTTTGCACGCCCTGCACCGGAGATGGCCGCCGCATTGGAGGTCATGGTGCACCGACGCGCGGTTCGAGGTGCTCGTGTCGGCGCAGAGGTCATCATCATGGTCATTGTCGTCACAGACTTCATCGTTGCAATTGACGTCCCCGTTCCAACGTTGGCGACATGACCGACCAAGACCAGAGGTGCCGAACCACACCAGAACGACTGGAGGCGCCCCCGATCTTTGGCATTGGCACCACCTCCAACCATGGTGGCGGAGGTCCTCGTGAAGCTATACGCCATCGCTGTCGGTTGTGACGAGAAGTTCAGTAGGGCTATAAGCAACTTGCACGTCCACGTTGCCGATGGCGGCATCAGCTAGCAGATGCAGGACATCGTCACCAATGGTGTCCATGAGCAGGACGGCGGTGTCCATCGTTTTAGGTTTCGACAAGAGTAGATTTCGGTCCTTCGCTCGAAGGTGCACGTAACAACTGCCAAAGAATCATGGGCTCATGGCTAGCTAGTATATTTTGTTTTGATTGGACTCTCCTACGTACCAAGAGTCCTGGCTAGCAAGGCTGTTTTAAGAGCATCTCCAACAGGCGCTGTAAAACGCGCGCGCGGCAAAATACCTGCCAGTTTGGCGCGCGCGAGCGCTCGCGCGAAGCTCCAGCAGACGCGGGAAAAAGGCGCGCGCGGTAAATTTTTTGCCGCGCCCGCGCGTTTGCGCCATCCCACGCGGGAAATTTGCCGCGTGCGCTGCCGCGCGCGCTATATAGACGACACGCGCCAACCGCCTTCCGCGTGTCTCTCCGCCTCTTTCCCCACCGCTCTCCGTCTCCGCGCCACGCGCCACCGCTCTACCTCCGCCGCCTGTCCGCCTCCGCCTCCGCCTCCGGCGACATGCCTCCGCGGCGCCGCTCCGCCTCCGGCTACCGCGGCGTCCGCGCGCGGCCGAGCGGCCGCTTCGACGCCGAGATTCGCTCCGGCGAGGAGCGGATCCGGCTCGGCACCTTCGACACCGCGCATGAGGCGGCGCGAGCCTACGACGCAGTCGCGTGGCGCCTCGGCCGCCCCCGCCGCCAGATGAACTTCGACGACGTCTGGACGCGCGAGCAGGCGGAGATGCTGGCGCCGCCGTCGCCGATAGTCACGCGCGAAGAGCAGCGCCGCCATCGGGAGCTGGAGCAGCGCCTCCTCATCGCCGAGCGCGACGAGGCGATGCGCGTCGAGTGGGCGCGGCGCTTCCCGGAGGACGTCGCCGCCACGGAGGCCTTCTACGCGCAGAAGGAGGAGGAGAAGGCGGCGACGCCGCGCCGAGTCCGCGGCGAGGAAGAAGGCGAGGGCCGAGGCGGCGGCGAAGAGGAAGGAGGAAAAGAAGAAAGGCGCAGGGCCGTCGACCGTCGTCCTCTCGTCCTCCTCCTCCGACTTCCACTGGACGTCGACGTCCACGCCGGTGTCGGAGACGACCGCGAGCAGCTCCGACTACGACTGGGAGTCCGACGAGTAGTCGGACGAGTAGTACTAGTATTTTCTATGTCGCATTTGTATCGTCGCACTTTAATATATTCGTATTTCGTTCAAATTTCATAGTTTGTTTGATGAATTTTAAAAAAAAACGGTCGCGCGCGCTGCAAAATAGCGCTCCGGCGGAGGTGCGTTTTCCGCACACCAACGCGCGCTGCAAAATGCAGCCTCTGCCGGGGGCAAATTCGCTATACCGCGCGCGAACGGTATACAGCGCGCCCAATCGCCGGTATAGCGCGCGAGAATTTGCAGCGCCTGTTGGAGATGCTCTAATTCCATGGGACTCTTTCTTGTACGTTATCTCCCGAAAAAAAGAGACTTCGGTTCCGACTACTTGAGTTGAGATTATTGGAGTCTCTTATGTACGCGCCAAGGTGGTTTACAACGCAAGGGATCGTACCTGAAACAAACTAACGCAGGGTCGTAGAGATACCATATCGGATCGCATCGATCTCAGTTTCCTTTACGAACATGAACCAGCGGACGGGCGCAAAAGGGCAACACGAAAACGTATAGTAGGGTGGACGAAAGCGCACTTTGACGGACCAAACCACGGAAACGTTAGCTCCTTTATTATTAAAAAGTATAGATTTCGAAGAAACTGGGAGTTTCAACGCCAAAATTAAATAAAATAGAGCTGTACTACTGTCCATACAACATCCATACAGCCAATATACTACTGGAGTATGGGAACCAGTCAAGGGGAATGTATCCTGTGCACCCAAGCAACTCATGCACCCATGCATCTAGCTCTGATTGAGAACTTTAAAAGTTTCAAAAAAATCTGATAGAAAGTTCGGGAATAGATAGTACTAGTATCTAACATGTCACAAAATTTCAAGTCTAAATTTGAAACACAGCTTCAAAATAAAAAATGACAAATTTGTTATGAATAGTGATAATGGGCTAAACTGAAAGCCCAACTTGCATTTGGCACTATTCATGGTCAGGTTTGTTTATTTTGTTTCTTGATCTCTATTATGAATTATGATTTGAAACTTGGTGACATGTTAGATCTGAGTACTATCTATACACATAACCTTGGCTTTGATTTTTTTAAAACATTTAAAATAGTTAACCGGGGCTGGGTGCATGGGTTGCATGAGTTGATTGGGTGCATAGGATAATTTCCCACCAGTCAAGGGGCCAACGCCTCGTCACAACAAGGTTGGCCGTCGACACAGCCGACAGTCTAACGGTGGGTCTGAGCCGTCGGCACAGTCGCCGCGGGCCCCACAGCCCGGCTAACGGCCGTTAGCCCAGGGAGGAGCCTGTGCCGACGACAAATCAGCTACGCTCGGACGACCTGGACCCGCCATGCGTCCACACGGTAAGTATTGTGCCGACGGCAAAGCCGTCGACACAGCTTCATCGGCACATGTCGACGGCGCCGGACGGATCAGGCCGCAAACCTACCATGTTCCTGTGGTACATGTGGTAACAAGCTTCATATGCCTCCATTTGATTTTGGTTAGGTCATAGGTACATGTGGTAACAAGGATCATCCCATATAATCTCAAGGTTCTCTCCGGTTCACCACCTAGGGAGTTCCCCTACACGTTTATAATCTACCTAAGTGTCGGAACCTCATGCCCGTGAAGACGGATACACCTGGGGTTTAGCCTTGGATACAAAACCATCTCAAATCACTTGTGTGCATGTCATGTGGAGACACACAAGTTTTGGGGCCATTCCCACCCTCCGATGCTCGATTTCTGACGAAACCCTAGTTTTGTTTACCACGCGATCTACCCCTTTGAGTACATCCCAGCGGGGGTTCCCCGGTGGGCATATGTCTCCATTTGAGTTTGGTTAGGTTATAAGTACATGTGGTAACAAGGATCAGCCCATATGATCTCAAGATTCCCCTCCGAACCAAAGTACTTAGGCTAGCCATAGTGGTAAGTATCATGTAGTAGTATCATGCATATGATACTAGTGTATGGTACTATCTTTATAGTGGTTAGTATCATGAAGTGGTATCATAGTCATGCTATATTTATTGCTTTTTAGAATCTCAATGTAAATTTGTGCACAAGATTTGTTTGGAATTAACTTTTCCTCGTGACAAGCACTATGATACAGTATCCACCTATGTTATTCTAATTTCCTCTCTCCACTTTAATTAACTGTCACATCAGCATTTTTATGGGACCAATGTGTATGATACTAGCTATGATACTAGCACTATGGCTAGCCTTAAAGAACTAGACCCACACACGAACCGAAACACTTAAATAACTAGACCCACACACAAACCAAGGGTCGACACATGATCCGCTAGACACACGGACTCGGCGCACATACTAATCAGTTGTCGAAATCTTCGTCCTCACTGGGGGTGTCCACTGTAGCGGTACTTGAGAGGTTCCACAACCACCGTTCATCATCTGGTCCCCATGTCGACGCCTCTCGTTTGGCGCACTCCGCTTCATATTCGGTCCTCCTCTTCCGCTTTCCCGCCCTCCTCTCTCTCCTGTATGACTGCTTCTCCTTCCAGAATGCACGTGTGGACTGGACGTCTCCGGGGTGGTCTTTGCGCCACTGCGTCATGAACTGCTCATCCGCCTCAGTGGTATCAATCCGTTGCTGACCATCGCTGTACCACCGCGCTTCACCCTCTGAGCGACGTAGCGGCTCAGTAGCGAGACTCTGGGCTTCCGGCAGAGACGTGACCTCCGGGAAGTTCATTTCGTGGAGCGACCGGCCAAACCTCCAAGCCGCAACGCCGTATGTGCGGCCAGCAACCTCCTTCGTGTAGAAGGTGCCGAGCCACACACGCGCACCACCTGCGATGATTTCAGCCATGAAATGGCCTGCAGGGTGCTTGCGAACGCCGATGAAGCCCGTGTTGCTACGGCGACGAGGAGCCATCTCAACGGCAGCTGAGCTCAGAGGATTCTGTGGTGGTGTTGGATGAAAGAAGTGATGAGGAGAGAAATGTTGTTGGTGTTGTTAGTGGAGAAGACATGGCTATATATAGGACGATGAGGGGCTGAAACGGCAGGAATACTTGACAGGAGAGAATGGGTGCGAGAACAATGGCGGAAAATCATGGCGGGAGAGAATGAGCGGGAAAAGGTTGGCGGGAAAAAATGGAGGTATAGCTGTGCCGACGGCGCATGTAATATAAAACGGTGCCGACAGCCTGGCCATCGGCACGACTGACCGCCGTTTTCTCCCCTATGACGGCGTTGTCGGTGACCCCACCACCTGGTTATGTGCCCATGGCCAGCAGCTGTGCCGACGGCCTCCTTCGGCACAGACGAGGAGTGTGCCGAAGGTGAGGTTGTGCCGACGGCTGCCGTCGGCCCAGCTGACTTTGTGTCGACGGCAAGTCTGTGCCGACGGTGTTCTTCGTGGCCTGGTGTCGAGGCCTTCTGTGCCGACGGCTGGTTTCTTGATTATTAGTTGGACGATGCTACACGGTGCTATAGCACTGGTTAGTCTTCCGGAGTGCTCCCCTTGTCTGAATTTAAAAGTTCCCTAAAATAGCAAGTTGACAGCGACGGGCGAGGTCTTTCTCGTCCAAAATTATCGTCTACCAGAAAACCCCACTAATCACATGCAGTGGTCCCCCCGTTTCCCAAAACGAAAGAATAATTCTGGCCCTTCTCGTTCATTCTTGCCAAAAAAAATTATCTACCGCTGCAAAAATTACATTCTCAAAAACAACAGATAACAGATACTTTGTGGTATAGTTGGGATGTAAAAATTGCAGTGACGCATGTAGAAAAGAGATAAAAAAATACATTCATGTACCGAAGCTGGGATCACAAAACATACTAGTGTTTGACACCTTGATCCATTCGACAGTTTGGATGTAGAAAACTGTCAAAAGTTACATTCGAAGTCGTAAGTCTCATCTATAATTGTGGAAAAATTACATCTCAAACCTTCATTATTTCGGAATGTAAAAAATATAGGAAAAGTACATCCAATTCCAAAAATATACATCCAAAACTGGGAAAACAATTGCTACAGTTACATCCAATTACAATATTGTTTCCCGAATTGAGGAAAAAATGTAGAGAAGTACATGATCCCGCTACAAATATTACATCCGTCATGATAGCTCACCAATTTGTAGCTCAAAATCTGCCCAAAATCGACGGGATCTGGAGGTACCTGATCCGGCCGACGCGGTGGAGATCCGCCGCAAGGAAGACGGCGACGAGCGCCGCCTCCATCGGGGCCGGGCGGGTGTGTAGCCAGCGAAGGTCTAGCGCGCCGGGCCGGGCAGGTGAGTCGCCGGTGAAGGACGGGCGCGCCGAGCTGGGCGGGTGAGTCGCCGGCGAAGGTCGAGCGCGCCGTGGGCGGGCGGAGGAGTCGCCGGCGGAGGTCGAGCGCGCCGGGGCTGTGCGGGCGTCGTAGGATGAGCACCACCACCACCTTTGGTTTTTCTAGAGTTTGGAGACGGAGATGCAAATGAGCACCACCACGATCCGTCAATTAATTTCGTGACAGCCTGGCCACACGTGGACCACAAACGTCCAGAAAAGCAACCGCTTTAGGTACACCGTTAGATGGAAATCGTGAGGCCCGGGCGGTTTCCCTTTTTTTTTGAGAACACAATACAACGCAGACGCTCACAAACACCTTCGAGAGACTACCTTCGAGAGACTAAGCCAGCATATATCTTGAGGTTGATGAAGTCACCACTGACGCCTCGCTGTTGACGGACACGTC
Source organism: Lolium rigidum (assembly GCF_022539505.1). NCBI lineage: Eukaryota > Viridiplantae > Streptophyta > Magnoliopsida > Poales > Poaceae > Lolium > Lolium rigidum. The sequence continues at coordinate 279,528,870 of NC_061513.1, forward strand.
ACCTACCACTGAAAACATAGCGCCGATTAAAATACTAGAATAAATCCAGATAAATGCAAACACCCAATGCCAAATCTAAAACTTGAACCTGGGTGAGCTGGTTCCACCACAAGGAACCTAACCACCGGAGCAAAACCACTCTATTTGCAGTTTTCCCGTTTTATATATATAGTATTCAAGAAGAGACGTCCCATCAAGCAGTTGCTGTCCAATCATCCATTTGCAGTTTTCCACTTGATCACATAATCAGCACAACGCGTTGCGTGCAATGCCCATGCTTGTATGCACTTCGTGGTGATTCACGGAAAGAGATATAAGCAGAAGGGCAGCTGCTGGTAGTTTGATCCAACTCCAACGGAGTTGCTGGTGATGTCGATCGCCTCAATTACTTTGATCCACCCTCATTTAAAGTCCTCTTATCCACGTTACGGAATAGATAATTCAACCAAAGAACATCAACTTCGACGCAGGAAAAATGTGGCCACAAACTTGGAAAATATAATATAATAGATTTATCAACTTAGCTTGTGGGTCAACTTAATTAGTGTTGGAATATTAACCAGTTTTCAGATGAGTTTAATTAGTGAAAACAACATACTCCCTTCATCCTGGTTTATGGAATATGTATGTATACCAAACTCATTAATTGGTTGTAGCATCTGAATAGGAGAAGCTCAGAGCTTTATCTTTTAGGGTGAAAATCTAAGATCTGGTCTTAATTGATTGTGCTTGGTAATGTTCTTGTTAAAGTCATTGTTTTGAGAGTGAGGACTTTCTTTAGGGTGAAAACCTAAAATCTATGATCGGACGGTGCATTGCTTCCTTCTTGAAGGTGTCGCTTATGGAGAAGTTGATCTTCTGGTATTGTCTCGGTGGTGCGAGTGTTGCAGTTTCAAGTTTTCGATCTTTGTAGCGGGACTTTTCTTTTTTGAATTTTCTTTTTGATGTGTGCATCCTTTGTGTCATTAGGGTATAATGTTGTTGCCGAGGCTAGATGTAATTGGTATATCTGCGATATTAATATATGCTTTTTATCGAAAAATATCAAAATCATTAATTTGACTAATATAATATAAACTATATAGCACATAAATTATATCATTAAAAGTAGAACATCTAAACTTTATAATGATATATGTTTTGTAATATATATACCTTGTGTTACGTTGATCAAATCGTAGGGTTATGTATATGACCTATGAACCAGGACAGAGGGAGTAGAGATGCACACAATAAACCTAAGAACATTTCACTAATTATTCATAAGTATTAACACGGTTGCATGGGCAGAACCCGACCGAATGATGGTGGAGGTGGTGACACCACACAGAAACTCAAAGACAGGGGAACAAACCGCAAGAAGATTGATGGGGGCAGCAATGGCAAGAAAACAACAAATAGATCCTACGTGTAGAACCCATTCTGAACCCACACACCAAATCGAGTCCCCAACACCGGGAAAAGAAAATCACATCACAACCTACAACTCATGTGACCTAACTACTCACGCGGGGCGAGAGAAAACATTAGGAAAATGCCCCCTACCCACCCCCACTCTATCAGAACAAAAATTTGACAACATCTCCTTGTGGGGTGGATAGAAAGGGCGGACATGGAGGTGACGGCAAGCCGAATGGATAAGAACGTTAAATCTCCACCAAAAGGTCCCTACATTTGGTCAAATAGGGTGAGGTGCATGAACTCGCTAGAGAAAAAGTGAGGAGATGGTTTTCTGGCAAAGAAATCCTGAAATATTTTTGGTCAAGCAGTTCTCTAGTTCTGAATATTTTGTCAAAAAATACATAAATAGGCGATACCACCAGGTGTATGTGTGTGCGCGGGCGTGCCTACTCTTCAAGACCGCAATGTGATGCATGTTTTCCTTAATCATCAGCGCGCCGCATGGGACGACTGTACCCTGGCCTCTGCTATATAAATATTTCCCAAATAAATATTATTTCATTGTTTATACTTAAACTTTATACTTCTTTGCACCTGCTAATATAGAACCATAATCCTAACTAACTTATTTTACATCATCATAGTGAACCATACAAAAATATGACTAAATATTGATTATGGTTTGTGGTGTACATTCCAAAATGCATATCATTGTATACTTTCTTTGTAAACAAATTCACACAATTTCCCTTTTTGACGCATTTCCCCTTAAAGATCTTCAGACTTAAAGTTGAGTAAAATAAAAAAAATGAATTATTTGTGTGCCACACCGGTTTAATTGTGACAATTTCATCTAAATATATCTATCTGCAAATGCGCATGCCATTTTCTGTGTAATTTAAAATATTATTCATAGTAGTGATATTTAAAGTGTTTGCTCTATCAAATATTTTGATAGCAATGTCCAGGGTATGCTTGTGATTCAACACTTGGCATGTAGCTTTATTGATATTCTTCTATTTAAATGTGTTTTACATGTTACAGTGGATTCAATGAATTGATAATATGTGTGAAGTCCTGGTTGGACTGGTACAAAAACCAAGCACTACAGCGGGCTTGGGTAATAATTTTCTGCCCGAAACCAACATCGATGAGAAACTCCGTCGTACTATCATATGGGAATGTCTACTAGACCCCACAGTATGAAGTTCAGAATTCAGAGGAACTCATTCACCCTGAAAAGACTGGCCAGTTGGCAGACCCATCACGCTTAAAAGATAAAACCAGGGATCGGTGCTCTTGGTTGCGCACATCGAGTACTACCGGGTGAGTTGGTCTTCCAAGTTCCAACACCGATTGGTTTCAAGTTCGTAGAAACACACAACCTGTATCCTGAGGACATCCTGGACTTAAACGTGAATGATGACTCCTTGATGAAGATGGAAATCAGAGTAATTTGTTCCATAGATGAATATCAATGGGCTAAAATTTTGAATTCACTCAACTAGTGTTGTCTGCATCCCATCCTGCATCGACATTAGCTTTAAAAGCCCCCTCTCCAGGTACCGCCCACCCTGATAACTCAGGGGAGCCCTCAGGTCCTGTGATCGCTCCAGAGGGGAGCCCAGCTTCTTGCTATTTTGCAGCCTCCAAATCTCACAAGGGGCACGAGAGCGTGTGGCGAAAAGAGAAACAAGGGTGCCATTTCATCCCGGTGACGCTGATATCAAACCCAGGAGATGCCATCGCACAAACAGCAAGAAATGTTGTTGCTCCAGAGATACTGTTGGAGACCAAAGTACTGCAAGCGGCACATAAACCGTGGTCACCAATGTTCAATAAAGCATGTGGAAGGCCAAAAGGTAACACCCACCATTGCAGAAGAGAGCCATGGTTGTTTCTGGTGGTTTATTGTCACACAGACAGGTCGTGGCTTGACAACATCCACAAATTGCACCCATGAGCTCTTATTCTTAATTGTTAGCCCTTAATGCTTTAGGTGTTCTATGTGGTATGGTCTGATAGAAGATTCAGGTATGTCTTCACTTGGTATGACTTGACATGTACCGCTTAAACAATATTTCCCATAAAGTGGGTATTACTGCATTAGTGTTCTTTTTTTATTTCTTTCTAGAATTTAGGGTGTTGTTTATTTTTAATGCAGATTAACAAGTTCATTATCAGCAAATGGTTGGATCACAATTGAGCTTCTGGTAGATCAGTTATTCTAAACCAATGCTTCTTTATTTGTGAAATTAGTTCATACACACTGGGACTACACAAATTATGTGAGATGTTGTCCTGGTCTAAATGTTCGTCACCTACATTTGTTATGCAGACCGCGCCCTTTTTTACCCGTTTCTCATCTTCCCAGGCATATCTCTGCTTGCATGACAATTTTTTCGATAAAGGATGTTTTATTACTTTGGCAAGCAATTACATCCAGCCTCTGCATAACCAGGATGCACACAGCTGTTTCAAATGTCCAGAACGAGCAATAAAAGTAAAAAGGCGAAATACATATCGAGACGATAAACTATATAACGCCTAAGACGAGTGTGGAGCTTCAATCCTTAGACTATGCTGCCACCCATGTCGGGAAAAAGTATCCCTCGCCGTAGCCTCCAACCGTGTACAGACCTCCGTAAATAGGTCTCGGTTCTCCGCCCGCTGAAGAGGTAACCACGAACGGAGAATACCCGTACATCCGTAGATGACCTGCAACAAAGAACAGTTTTTATCGTTAAAAATCTTGTCATTTCTACATAGCCATAGCGCCCGGATAACTGCAAGCGCCCCCACCCTAAGAAGCAACTTAAACCTTGAATCAACACCATGAAGCCAATTGCCAAAGACATTTGCCACACTAGTCGGGGGATACAGGGTAGACGCTACTTGGATGATCGACCATATAGATTTCGCAAAACCGCACTCGGAAGAATAGGTGTTTGATGGTTTCGTCATGATGACAGAAAACACACCGTGAATTTCCATGCCAATTCCGCTTAACAAGATTATCTTTAGTAAGAATAACTCCTCGACGAAGGTACCATCCAAAAATCTTGATTTTTAATGGTATCTTCATCTTCCAAATTTTCTTATTATTATCAACTGGTAAATCAGAATGGAGGATTGCATTGTATAAAGATTTAACTGAGAAAGAGCCATCTACATGAAGATTCCATCTAAATTCATCCGGTTCAGGGGATAATTGAATATCACCCAACCGTTGAACTAGAGTATTCCATGCTGTTAGCCTTTGTCCAAGTAAAACCCGTCCGAACGTCACATTCGGAGGTGAGGTAGCCATGATGGTAGCAATGGTATCACCTTTGCGACGAACAATACTATACAAAGCAGGATATTGTTCACTCGGGGAAGCATTGTCCAACCAAACATCTTCCCGTAAACGTATCCGTGCTCCATTCTTAATAGAAAAAGTACCATGACGAAAGAAAATGTTTTTCGTTGCCATGAGACCAGCCCAGAAGTGAGAGTCCCCGGGTTTCCAAACCACTTGGGAGAGCGTCTTCGAGCCAATATACTTTCTCCGAAGAATAGTTTGCCAAGTCTCATTCTCAGTAAGAAGCTTAAAAAGCCATTTACCTAGCAGAATTCTTAACCTCCAGGTCATGAATTCCAAGTCCACCTTGATCTTTGGGACTACACACTATACTTCATTTAACCAATCGATATTTCTTTTTCTCACTGTCCCCTTGTCAAAAGAATCTGGATCGATAATAATCGAGTTTATGCGAATTCCTTTCGGCAGAAGAAAGAATGATAACATATACGAGTACCATATTTGTTAGTACCGAGTTAATGAGTACCGCTCTTCCTCCTAGAGACAGCAATTTGCCTTTCCAACTACTAAGGCGTTTCTGTAATCTTTCTTCCACAATCTTCCATTCAGCCAGGGTAAGTCTCCGATAGTGAATCGGGATACCCAAATACCGAATAGGGAAATGGCCTTGCCCACAACCAAACAACTCTGTATACTGAGTCATATCGTTTTGGGCATCGCCGAAACAGAACAATTCACTCTTATGGAAGTTAATTTTCAATCCCGACAATTGCTCGAAGGCTGCTAAAATTAATTTGAGATTACGAGCTTTTTCGAGATTATGATCCATAAAAAGAATTGTGTCGTCGGCATATTGAAGGATAGATAAACCCCCATCAACCAAATGTGGGATCACACCTTCAATTTGACCATCAGACTTGGCACGCTCTATGAGTATTGCCGAGCATATCCGCTACAATGTTGAATAACATTGGTGATAGCGGATCGCCTTGGCGTAACCCCTTTCGTGTCTGGAAATAGTGGCCGGTGTCATCATTGACCCTAATTGCCACGCTACCTCCATACACAAAATCGTAAATTAGAGCACGCCACTCAGGCGAAAAACCTTTCATCCTGAGTGTCCATTTGTAGGAAAGACCATTTGACCTTATCATATGCCTTTTCGAAATCTAATTTTAAAATGACCCCATTAAGTTTCTTGGAATGCATCTCATGTACCGTCTCATGCAGAACTGCCACTCCATCAAGGATATTCCTTCCTTGCATGAAAGCAGTCTGAGAGGGTTGGACAACATGATCCGCGACCGTATTCAGTCTAATGGTGGCCACTTTCGTGAAAATTTTGAAACTGACGTTTAAGAGGCAAATAGGTCTATATTGTTGAATCCTTTCGCCTCATTAACCTTCGGTAACAAAATTACTTCACCAAAATTTAGACGAAATAGTTCTAGTTGTCCTGTGTGAAGATCACTGAACAAATCTAGAAGATCCAATTTGATAGTATCCCGGAAAGTTTGATAAAACTCCGCTGGGAAACCATCTGGACCCGGTGCTTTATTGCACTCCATTTGGAAAATTGCTTTCTTAACCTCATCCTCAGAATAAGGCGCAGTTAAGAGGCCATTCTCCTCTGGAGAAACTTGGGGTATATCGTCCGTGCGGTCCTCATTAAGGGAGAAAGAACTTTCCTCCGGAGGCCCAAACAGATCCTTATAGTAATTAGTAATGTAAGATTTGAGTTGATCGTGCCCTTCAATAACCCCTTCATCTTGGATGAGAGAATGAATACGTTTTTTCCGATGCCTTCCATTGGCTAAGCCATGACAATTACCTTTTGTGACACAATGAAATTAGTGTTGCCTGTGAATTATCATATAATTCCCCTGAATTTAGTGCCCATAAGCAATTTCATGCTGTCATTTTAGATTTTACCTTTATGTTCTGCGTAACACTCCTTTTGAGCCTTTGTGTTTCTTGTAACATTAGAATTGTAGTTAGCTTTTTCAATAATCAGTATGTTTCAGCCTTTGCGGTGATACTGTTTTTATATGCCATGATTATTGTACTTTCTCACATGTTCATAAAGTTCTGTATGTATACAGATAGAGGATATACGTAAACTGATTTGAGTTTGTCGTTTAACCTTGAACAAATAACCCACCTCCATGTCATGCCAAATAGTATATGTGCGCGTATAGTTAAGAATCACGAGAATAGCGTTTGGACATTCTACATTGAATCAACTGACTAAGTTCAAATAAATGAAGCAGATTGCTGTACTATAAGAGGCGGAGTTGATAAAGCCAATTCCGCTAAGAATTAATACTTGATGTAGCCATGTAGGCTACCACTTTAGTAGGCATAATTTTTATACTTCTGAATGAAACTAATATTCATATGGTTTATTGGTTCTATTTTTCAGATCATAAACCACTATTCCGTTGAAGGAAGAAACTCCATTTGATGGGAATAAACTGATAGCAGTGGCAGCTTGTAATAGAAAGTGGTGGTCTAACTCATCTCACTAGAATAGCCGTTTACTTCAAAATTGTAAATCAATCTTGTTCGCTGCAACTTCGGGTGCCGCAACTTTAAAGTTCAAAATTTGAGTTCAGGCATGTGCTGTATCATAGGCCATAGATTTATCTTTTGGCTTCAACATCTGCCTGCTGATTGCGTTCTGTGAAACTGATATATAAAATTGGATTTTTAGTCTTGGCTGAATATTTGACCACTACAATGTAACAGTGTAACCAAATTTCATTGTGGTGAATTTGGGGCGCACAGGACCAGCGAGGAGACACCCCATGGGGCGCCACCACTAGTCGTTATAAAGAACGGAGGAGGTGGACGCTGATTGGTGGAGAGGTGGGTGCCTCGGATCGGCATGCCAAGCTACTGCAGCCGTTCGCTGCTGTTAGAATGGACGCACCGGATGCAACGAAAGAGCATTTGTTTTGCTTATCCGCAACAGTAAGAGCGTCATGTCGCGTAGATGAAAAAAACAGTGGCAATTATTTGTGTTGAAGCGGTCGTGACAAATCAACGCAACACACAAGAACACATCCATGTTTCTTAAGATAGTCATTCTTACATAGACAAAGACGACAATCATAAACACCTAACCACAGGGTACATCAGAACTAGCAAGGAACTATGAGAGCAGACCCTCGGAGAACACAAGGAAGAGCTGCCTATGAGGAGGTGAACTTGGGGTGTGTTTGGTAGCCTGGGTCAACTGATAATGACTATTTCTTCTCATACATGATGATCTTAGAGCATCTCCACCGGTTCTCTCCATAGCCCTCCCAATAGCACTTTGGGGGTTCTAGAGAGAGAAAGCGTCCACACCGGCGGTCCCAATAAAGCGCCGGCCATTTTGAGACCCCAATAAAAATGTCGGCACGCCGGTAGCAATCCCTTCGCGAAGGGAGCCGATTGGGAGCGCTGGCGTCCAATTTCTGCTGAAAAGTTGCATATGCCCCACTTGCATGTGCTACATCCCTCTAAAGATTCTCCTCTCTCCTACTTTTTCTGTCCCCACTTGTATGTGCATGCATGGTATCGACGCCTATATTGGGCTAATTGGTGTGAGACGCGGTCCCCAAATGCTAATTGCATGCAGCCGACGCTCCCCATAGCCTGCTGTCGGCATGCATGCCGGCGCTTTTTTGGGGAGTACCGGTGGAGATGCTCTTAACCAAGTTGGAATGAGGTGAGATGTTGTTTGGTATCATATGTATGAGTTGGGATAAGTTGAGGTGAGATGTTGTTTGGTAGCACATGGATGAGTTGAGATGAGATTTTAGCACAAATTCAATATTTGGACAAAATAGACACTATATCTAAATATAAACACACACATTACAAAATACACATTGATTCAATATTCCATAAAATACACACCTATTCAATATTCAAAAGGTGCATTTTTTGCAAAAAATACCCTAAAAGAGGGTCAAAAATTGATCGGATCCTCTGCATCCTGGAGCTCGATCTACAACTAGAATCCCTGGAGCAGCAGCGGCCAGGCAGGAGGTGGCCAACGGAGGGGCAGGGGCAGGCGGCGATCAACGGAGGGGCGGGCGGGGCCGGCGACCGGCGGCCGGCGCGACTAGGGGAAGGGCGGCAAGCAGGGCGGGGATGCGGCCAGGCAGGCCTATGCCGGCGAACCAGGGGAGGGGCCTGATACGTCCAAAACGTATCTAATTTCCCGAACACATTTGCTATTGTTTTGCCTCTAATTTGTGTATTTTGGATACAACTAACACGGACAAACGCTGTTTTCAGCATAATTGCCCTGGTGTCTTATTTTTGTGCGGAAAATCAACTTTCAGGAAAATCCCCGGAAATAATTGCAATGGGCCTATTTTCACAGAAGACTTACGGAGCCAGAAGACGAGACGGAGGGGGGCCACGAGGTGTGCACACCATATGGCGGCGCGGTGGGCCCCTGGGCCGCGCCGCCCTATGGTGACGCCGCCTCGGCCAGCCCCCGACGCTCCCCTCTGGACTAGTTAAAGCCCTTGACCTGAAAACGCACGGGGGTTCGACGATTTTGCCAGAAGACATCCAGAACTCCGCCGCCATCGAAAACTCTACTTTCAGGATCAGAAACTCCGTTCTGGCACCCTGCCGGGACGGGGAATTGGAGGAGATCATCGCCATCATCACCATCGACGCCTCTCCATCGACCATCCATGCTTCCCCCATCCATGTGTGAGTAAATCCCCCGCTGTAGGCTGAAGGGGATGGTAGGAACTGGATGAGATTGTTCATGTAATAGCCATAAGATTGTTAGGGCATAGTGCCTAGTATCCGTTGTTGGTACTTTTATGATATTGTTGCAACTTGTTATGCTTAATGCTTGTCACTAGGGCCCGAGTGCCATGATTTCAGATCTGAACATGTTATTGATTCATGATGATATTCATTGTTTTATGATCTTACCTGCAAGTTGTATACACATATTGCTGTTCGGAACCCGAGGCCCCAAAGTGACAGAAATTGGGACAATCGGAGGGGAAGACTGTGATATGAGGATCCCATGTATTCACGGAGTGTTAATGCTTTGCTCCGGTACTCTATTAAAAGGAGTACCTTAATTACCAGTAGTTTCCCTAGAGGCCCGGTTGTCACCGGCTGGTAGGACAATAGATGTTGTGCAAGTTTCTCATTACGAGCATGTACGACTATATACGAAACACATGTCTATGGTTATTTAGTACTTGGATACTATTTTATTATTATCTGCAAATGCCTTGCCTTGATTATTACATGAGTTATCTTATCCATGCAGCGCCCGTTCATCCATCCCTATGCCTACAGTATTTTAATCCTGCTGTTTACTATAATCACTACTGCTGTCTTTATTACACTGCTCGCTTATATTTCACTACTGCTACTGCTATAAAACTGTTGCTACTGATAAATTCTTGCGAGCAAGTCTGTTTTCAGGTGCAGCTGAATTGACAACTCCGCTGTTAAGGCTTACAAATATTCTTTGGCTCCCCTTGTGTCAAATCAATAAATTGGGTTTCACTTCCCTCGAAGACTGTTGCGATCCCCTACACTTGTGGGTCATCAAGACTATTTTCTGGCGCCGTTGCCGGGGAGCATAGCTTTATTTGCAAGTTCACCTGAATTGATATTGTTCGCTGCAAATCCTCCATCATGGGTAAACCTCGCGATGCTAAAGTCGCCATATTACCATCCACTACAAGAAAAGGTACAACTCTGAGTACCTCTGCTGCTCTTGATTCACCACCTGTGATAAGTCAACTTGTTTCACCACCACAAGCTTCACATGCTGGTACTTCTACTGAATCTGAAAATTCCTCTTATAATCTTGATGATGCTTCTATTGTTCTTGATGATAATGGTTCATTAGGTTCTTTTCTAGATGCTACAATTGCCAGGTCTAGACAAATTGAAAATACTGTTACACCTGTTAATTCACCTGAGTCTGTTGAACACTCTAGTGATGATCTTGATGAAGATTATGTGGAACTTGATGATGATTTTATTGATAAATGTAATGCTACTACTGATGCAAGTAACATTAAAAAGCTTCTTGCACAACGTGCTGTTAGATATAAACTTGTCTCCCGATCCTAAATTTGCCACATCTCCTATAAACATTAAGAATAAGGATTATGATTTTTCTCTTGATTTATCTCATATATCTATTGTTGAGAAAACACCTTTTTGTGGTACTGAAAAAGAAAGTGTTGTAGAGCACATGATTGAGCTTTCTACTTTGAGTAGCTTGTTTTTCGATGATACCAAGAAGCATACTTATTTTGTTGCTAAATTTTTTCCTTTCGCATTAAAGGATGATGCTAAAACTTGGTATAATAGTTTGCCTCCTGATTCTATTGATAGTCCAAATGGTTTTCTTGATGTTTTCTTTCGAAAATATTTTCCTGCTAGTGCTCAACATATTGCTTTGTAGAAAATTTATAGTTTTGACCAGGAAGATGGAGAGAAATTGCCTGAAGCTTGGGCAAGGTTTTGCTCTCTTCTTAGAGCTCGGCCTGGACATGATTTGGAAAATCATGACTTACTTGATATATTTTATAGTGGACTAACCATTGAGTCTAGGGCATACCTGGATAGTTGTGCTGGTTGTGTTTTCAGGAAAAGAACTCCAGACGAAGCCGAAGAATTATTGGCTAGAATAGGTCAAAATCATGATGATTGGACTACACCTGAACCAACCCCAACACCAATATTGAAGAAGAGGGGTATGATTGAATTAAATGATGAAGATATGAGGGAAGCCAAGAAATCTCTTAAAGAGAAAGGTATTAAATCTGAAGATGTGAAGAATTTACCCCCATAGAAGATTTATGTAAGATAACTCCCCCTTCATCCACGATTGAGGTACATTCTCTTCAACGCTTTGATAAAGAAGATATTCCTTACTCAAAACCTCCTGATCAATGTTTAGATGAGTTTGATAATTATGTTGTTAAGCAAGATAATTTTAATATGAGAGTAGAGAATCATTTAATGAAACATTCTCAAGCTATTAGTAAATTGCATGATATTGTGGAGAGAACCTCCAATGATGTTAAGATGCTTGTTAAACATTTTCATATGGTTCAAACTCAAATTGATCAACTCACCAAAGTGCAAAATGACTTGTTAAAAAATACATCTAAAGAAAAACATGCTTATGAAGTGACAACTAGAGGTGGTGTTTCTACTCAGGATCCTCTATATCCTGAGGGGCATCCCAAAAGAGTTGAACAAGATTCTCAACGAACTAAAGAAACTAGTGCTCCTTCTAAGAAAAAGAAGAAGAAACATAAAACTGTTGTAGAATCTTCTGAACTTGTTAATGATCCTAATAGTATTTCTATTTCGATGCTTGAAACCGAAAGTGGTAATGAACATGATAAAGATAATGATAAGAATGATGTTTCTGATAAAGAAGAGGTTGAAGATGAACCTGAAAAGCATGCTAAAAATAAAAAGTATACTAAAGAAGATTTCATTGCTACGAAACATGGTAATGAAAGAGAACCTTGGGTTCAAAAGCAAATGCCTTTTCTGTTAAGAAACTAAAATCAAAGGAGGAAGAACATTATAATAAATTTTGTGATTGGATGAAACCTTTGTTCTTGCAAATCCCTTTGACTGATGCTATTAAATTGCCTCCTTATTCGAAGTATATGAAAGATATTGTCTCTAACAAAAGGAAGATTCCTAATGAGGAGATTTCCTCTATGCTTGCTAATTACTCTTTCAATGGCAAGGTTCCAAAGAAGCTGGGAGACCCAGGTATACCGACTATCCCTTGTTCCATCAAGAATAATTATGTTAGAACTGCTCTATGTGATTTGGGAGCAGGAGTTAGTGTTATGCCTTTTTCTCTTTACAAGATACTTTATTTAGATAAGTTGATACCAACTGATATATCTTTGCAAATGGCTGATAAATCTACTGCTGTTCCTGTTGGTATATGTGAGGATGTTCATGTTCAAGTTGCTAATAATTGCTTCATATTAACTGATTTTGTTGTGTTGGAAATGCCTGAAGATGATAATATGTCTATTATTCTTGAAGACCTTTTCTTAACACTGCAGGGGTTGTTATTGATTGCAATAAAGGAAAAGTTACTTTCAATGTTGATGACAAGGAGCATACTGTTTATTTTCCCAAGAGGATTGATAAAGTATATGGAGTTAATACAATTTCTAATTTGAGGTCTATCAAAGTGGGAGTTATTGATTGTCCTATATATGAGCCTAAACAAGGATACCAAAATATTATGATTGGATCCATATCAATACATTATAAGGTAACATGATTGATTTGAGGTTTATTTCTTATTATGTCATGTAAAATTTATTTGGTGGCAAGACTTGATCAACCTTGTTAACAAGTACATTTTATATGCATAGAAGAGCTAAACAACATTTCTTTCTTTCTCCACTTGCTTTACTTGTTGTAGTACTACTTGTTTTGCAAGATGTTTTAGTTGTTTAGAAGTTTGAAAATCTTTTTCTGCCCTGAATCAGTTATTTTAACACCCAGAAATGTGCATTTTTCGAAGTTTTCAAAAATTTACAAAAAATTATATCACTGGTCCTATTTTTCAAAATGCAACCTGGGAGTGCCTAGGGCTGACCAGTGGGGCACCCCAGGGCTGCACCCCATGTGTCGGCGCGGCCAGCAAGGGGGCGCGCCACCCTATGGTGAGGGCCCCACCTGGCCCTCCACTCACTCATCCACCTACCACTCCACTCTCTTTCACAGGAAAACACACCACCATTGTTCAAACCCGAGTTTCTTGCCGTTCTTGCTCGAGATTTTCGATCTCCTTGCTCAGCCCATCTTTGCTATTGAGATTTGGAGCATTTGCTCTCCAGTATGTGACTCCTCCGATTATCCAAATAGAATTTTGTTTGGTTGAGTATATCTTGGATATTTTGCTGCTGTAGGTGACATGTTAAGTGAGTTTGCATGCTTGTTCTAAGTTGTAAAAATTAGTTTTGATGCATGTTTAGTACTCTATCAAGCTCATATAGTAGTTTCCCTCATTTATATGTCTCAAAATCAACTTTTATAATGTTTGTTAAAAAAATTCAGAAAAGGAAAATGCATAACCACACCTTTGAAGAAGTGTTCGAGAGGGATGCGACAAGAGCGGCAAGGCCTTCAAGGGCAGCCACTCGAGTTAGGCGATCCAATGATGAAGATGTCATTGCACCTAGCTTTGAAGATGCTGAGGACAACGGGATTTCTAATGCTTCATCCTTTCCATGCTTTGACTTTTTGCGTAATGCAGGCTACTTGATGACTTCTTGTTTCTCATTAATAGTGTGGGCTTATCCACCTATATGGAAGATGAGAGCGATCAATTTTATAGGCTAACTAAAATCTTTGTTGAAAGCTTTAAATTCAGCAACTCATCTTTCACACCAACAGTTAAATTTAAGATTTATGACATGCCTATTACTATGAAGTTGAAGGATTTTTGTGCTGCATTGGATATTGCTCCTATAGGTACAGCGAAGAAGATCGAGAACCGCCCCAAAGTTTTGACGGAACTCTATCGAGAAGTTACCAACGATGCTGACCGCACCATTCAGCGCGGCAAGATAAGGAACATTCAGCTCCCTGCCATTAGATATTTTACTTACTATCTTGCTACTAGCATTCTTGGTAGAGAGAACACTAGCAACATTTCTAGTTATCATCTTGCTTTTCTGGTTGCTGCACTTACTGGAAGTACACCTTACCATCTTGGTGCTCTTATTTCTCGTCGCTTAACTAGTAAGGGACCTATTTATGGAGGGATTGTTGCTTCACGTATTGTTGCATATCTAGGTCTTTCTGTTGATCCTAGTGATGAGAAATTAACTCCTATTAAGCTTGATATTGCTGCTATGAAGCGTCACCAATTTGTCACAACTGACTCTAATTTAGAAAATATTGTCTATAGAATGTTGTTTATTGACGGAGATGAGAGGGAAATCCCTTTGCCGCAGGCCGATTTGTTCAGTGTTCGCAGGAGACCGTGGTCACGCTCCAAGGAGGAGGTGGATGAGCAGCTGAGGATACTTGGTTTTCACCAGCAGCACGACTCCGAGGACGCCGAGCCCTCCGACGGGTACACTGTCACATATCCTGTGATAAGGGGTGGCCCGATCTTCTCAGTAAGCAACGCTGGTGATGATGATCACGGGGTGATGGCAGCGGAGAAACACGACGATGAAGTGGATGATAACTTGTATGACGCAACGAGATCTCTCGATTGGTCCCTGTCGCCAATGCAACAGCTCTCAACCCTGCAAGATATTCGCAACTCCACACACTTGCGCACGTAGCCACCGACCACGAAGCGGTAAGTTGCAACCGTCTAATTCCCAATGGAACAACAGATCACACAAGACTTTTTCAGGATCTACACAATATCAAGCAATATGGTGTAGGGATTCAATAGTTTTGCTAGAGCAAACAACTAAGAACTAGGGTTTATCTTAAACATGGTCTAAAGCAGCTAGGGGGTCGTCCAAGGCACTTATATAGGCGTCCGGGACGAGTTCTGGTCGAAAAATACAAATAAAACCGACCCAGAATAGATCTGGTCGAGACAGACTCGGACTGGTCCGGTCTGGAATCCGGTCGACTGGGCTGTGGACCGGTCCGGTCGGTGGTCCGGTCAACCGGTCGGCAACCGGAAAACTGCGAAGTTTCCGGTTTTTGACCGGTACGATGCACTCCCTCCGGTTGGCGGCCGGTTGGCGGCCGGTCAACCGGGCCAGGGACCGGGCGGCCCGGCGTGGGGGCCGGTCTGACCGGGCGCTGGACCGGCCTGGACTTCTTCTTCTCCTCTCGCGCATTCCTCCCGCTCCTCCCTCGCGCGTCCATGAGATATCTTCATGTCCAGCTCCTTGTCCAGCTTCACGTCCATCTTCACGTCCAGCTGCTCCTCTCCTCCTCGTGCGATGCTTGTCTCCTCTTCATACCTGATAATACATAAGTAATAGGACTTAGGTAGTATAAAGTTCTCATCAATCAAGGTATCGTTTAGGAACAAGTTCACCTGTTGTTTAAGTAGGTTCGCACGAGCTCGTGTCATTGGTCCAATCCTGACTTCATTGGACTTGGGCTTCACAAGCAGGTTCATCTTCGGTTGGTAATGACGGAGGTAGTAGTGAGGTAGGGATGTCCTCATCATCTCCCCCCCTTCAAAAGGCGTCGACCCCGACGCTCCAAGGTCTTCTCCGTCATATGGTGTCAAATCAGCAACATTGAAAGAATTACGGACACCAAACTCATCCTCTGGAAGATCTATCGAGTATGCATTATCATTGATCTTGGCAAGCACTTTGTAAGGACCAGCACCACGCGGCTTCAACTTAGACTTCCTCAGCTTCGGGAACCTATCCTTGCGAAAATGTACCCAGACCAAATCACCAGGCTTGAACAACATCTCCTTGTGCTTTTTATTCATCCTTGCAGCATTGCTCTTGCCTTTCTTCTCAATCAACTCTTTAGTCTTCACATGAATCTTCTTCACAAAATCTGCCCTCTTTGATGCCTCCATATTAACTCTCTCATGTATGGGCAAAGGCAACAAGTCAAGTGGAGTAATGGGTTTGAAACCATACACCACCTCAAAAGGACATAGCTCCGTGGTAGAATGTACCGCCCTGTTGTAAGCAAATTCCACATGCGGCAAACACTCTTCCCACTCCTTCAGGTTCTTCTTGATCATGGATCTCAACAGTTGTGACAATGTTCTATTCACCACTTCAGTTTGACCATCAGTTTGGGGATGACAAGTAGTGCTTGAACAGCAGCTTCGTCCCCAGCTTTCTCCAAAGCGTCTTCCGGAAGTAGCTCATAAACTTCACGTCACGATCGAAACAATAGTCTTCGGGACTCCATGTAGACGTACAACCTCCCTGAAAAACAGAGTTAGCAATATGCGACGCATCGTCGCTCTTGTGGCGAGCAATAAAGTGGGACATCTTAGAACATCTATCCACTACCACAAATATAGATTCATGGCCTCTCTTGGTACGCGGCAAACCCAACACAAAATCCATACTAATATCCTCCCATGGTGTAGTAGGTGCCGGTAAAGGAGTATACAAACCGTGAGGCTTCAGCTTGGACTTGGATTTGTTGCAAGTAATGCATCTCCTCACATATCTATCCACGTCCTGCCTCATCTTTGGCCAATAAAAGTGGTCAGCTAGCATGAGTAGCGTCTTCTCACGCCCAAAGTGACCCATCAAACCTCCAGCATGTGATTCCTGCAATAAGAGCAAACGCACAGACGATTCTGGAACACATAGTTTGTTAGCTCTAAACAAAAACCCATCATGTATGTGATATTTTTCCCATGCTTTACCAAGAGCACATAAGCGATATGGTTCAGCAAAATCATGATCAGTAGCATACAAATCACATAGTATCTCTAAACCAGGAATTTTAACATCAAGTTGAGTTAATAGCATATTCTTCCGAGATAGAGCATCAGCAACAATATTATCTTTTCCCTTCTTATGCTTAATAATATATGGAAAAGACTCAATGAACTCAACCCACTTAGCTAGACGCTTATGCAAAGTAGATTGGGCTTTCAGGTATTTTAAAGCTTCATGATCGGAATGTATGATAAATTCTTTTGGCCACAAGTAATGTTGCCAAACCTCAAGAACTCTAATTAAAGCATACAATTCTTTATCATATATAGGATAGTTCAACTTAGCACCAGAAAGTTTCTGAGAAAAATATGCAATTGGGCGACCCTCTTGCATCAACACACCACCAATTCCAATACCACTAGCATCACATTCTATCTCAAATTGCTTATTGAAATCAGGAAGTGCAAGCAACGGTGCGAGAAGTTAACAATCTCTTAAGTTCATCAAAAGCATGATCTTGGGCTGCGCCCCACTCAAAAACAACACCCTTTTTAGTTAAATCATTCAAAGGTGCAGCAATAGTACTAAAGTTGGGCACAAATCTGCGATAAAACCCAGCTAGACCATGGAAACTTCTTACTTGACTCATATTCATGGGAGTAGGCCAATTTTGAATAGCTTCAATTTTAGACACATCTACTTCTACTCCATGCTTAGAGACAACATAACCCAGAAATATGACCTTATCTTTGCAAAATGTGCACTTCTCAAGATTACCATAGAGTTGATTATCACGCAACACTTGCAAAACATGTCGAATATGTATAGTATGATCAGATTCATTGCGGCTGTAGATTAATATGTCATCAAAATACACAACCACAAACTTGCCAATAAATTCAAGCAAAACATGGTTCATCAGTCTCATGAAAGTGATAGGTGCATTAGTTAACCCAAAAGGCATTACTAACCACTCATATAAACCAAATTTCGTTTTAAAGTTGTTTTCCACTCATCCCCTTCTTTCATCCTAATTTGATGATAACCACTACGCAAATCAATTTTAGAGAACACAACAGCACCACTCAATTCATCTAACATATCCTCTAAACGGGGAATAGGATGACGATATCGAATAGTAATGTTGTTTCTAGCTCTACAATCTACGCACATACGCCAAGTACCATCTTTTTTAGGAACTAGAATAACGAGAACAAGACAAGGACTAAGGCTTATGCGGATATAACCTTTGTCGAGTAGCGCTTGTACTTTCTTTTGTATCTCCTTCGTCTCTTCGGGATTAGTGCGATATGGCGCCCTATTGGGCAGCGAAGCTCCGGGAATCAAGTCAATTTGATGCTCAATACCTCGCAATGGTGGTAGTCCTGCAGGTACCTCCTCCGGAAACACGTCGCCAAATTCCTGCAAAACATTAGAAACACCAAGAGGAAGAGGGGTCATGTCGTTAGTAACCAAGACCGTACCCCTGTACAAAAGCACAAGAGGCATGGCCGTAGGATCCTCACTAAATTCTCTCATGTCTTCTTTGGTGGCTAATGAAACTAAGGAATTCACTCTCTCACTTTTCGTTATATCACTCATGACATTACAATTCTCTCGCCTATCTAGAGATGCATCCTCCAAATTCACTTCAATCTTCTGACGAGACTCATTGACAATTTGTTGTGGTGACATAGGATGTAAGTTAATTTTCTTGCCCTTGTACTCCAAGTGATATGTATTGGCTCGGCCATTGTGTTGCACAGAACGGTCATAGAGCCAAGGCCGACCCAATAAGAGATGACAAACCGTCATAGGAACCACATCAAAATCAATGCAATCCTTATACGGTCCAATCTCAAACTCAACACGCACCATGTGGTTTACCTTCATCTCACCATTGTCGCTCAACCACTGAATATAATATGGATGCGGGTGCGGTAGGTACTTCAACTTCAGCTTGGTACATAACTCCTTGCTTGCTAAATTGCGGCAACTCCCGCCATCAATAATGACCTTGCAAGCCTTGTCAGGACCAACTAAAGCTTTGGTTTGGAACAAATTGCAGCGCTGAGTAGATGCACTAGGCAACACATTAAGAGCACGTTGCGACGCAACAATGGTACGAGCATCAGAAGGATAGGCATCTTCACCATCAGTGTCATAGTCATCATCGTCTGGAGCATTTGGATCAACATCATCTCCAGTCTCATACTCATTGTCCTCATTGATAATCATGACTTTGCGGTTAGGACAATCTCTCTTGAAATGACCCTTGCCACCACATGTATGGCAAAGCATATCGCGGTTGCACGCTGTAGTCATGCTAGAACCACTCGTACTTCCAGCAGATTCGGACTTCTTTGCATTAGACACATTGGAGACCGGTTTGCTAGGCGGAGTAGGGTAAGGAACGGAGCGCGTCGAAGGCGTCGGCGCTGTGGAAGGTGCACGGGGTGTAAAACGCCCAGCTCCCGTAGTACGTCCCTTAACCTTTGCTTCTTCAGCCAACTGTGATTCAGCTTCTCTTGCATGATGTAACAATTGATTCATATTGGTGTAGGTGTAATGACGAACAATGCCTTTAACATCATACTTCAATCCATTGAGAAAACGCTGCATTGTCATCTCTAGAGACTCACTGACACGACCACGCTGCATAAGCATCTCCATCTCCATGTAGTACTCATCAACAGTCTTCACACCTTGCCTCAATAGTGTTAGCTTATCAAATATATTCCGCATGTAATTCGTAGGCACAAAACGAGAAGTCATAATCTCCTTCATAGCACGCCATGTACGGATAGGTTGTGCACCATCTTCGTCGCGGTTACGAACCAAAGAATCCCACCAACGCAATGCATAACCATGAAATTCAGAAGAAGCAAGCTTGATCTTCTTATCTTCAGAGTAGTTGGGGTGTAAGCTCCATAACTTCTCAATCTTGAGCTCCCAAGTGAGATATTCTTCAACATCAGCTCCTCCTTCAAACTTGGGTATGGAAAACTTGGGATTACCCAATCCATCTTCTTCATCTTGTCCACGACCATTGCGGCCAAGTGGAACCCAGCCACGAGGACGAGGACCACGAGGCGCACCACGAGCATTGTGTGCGTCATCTTCAAGCTCAGGATCTTCATCATCGTCTTGCTGTTGTTGTTGTGCGATCAAATTCTCAATAGCGAGGCGCATATCCGCAATATTGCGACTGGATATCCGTCATTTGATCAGCCAATCCAGATGATCGGTGACATTAGTAGCATCCAGCGTTTGTTTGATCTCGTCAATTGTACCCTTAAGCTCATCATCCTTAGTGCGGAATTCACATCGCATCTCATTACGAAGAGCTTCATACTCCCTCCATGTGATGATATCTGCCGAATTTTTGTTTTCCTGGTTAACAATCTTATTATCACTAGCAGACATGATTAGTAGGTTAGTGCACTAAATCAAAAATATATGGTGGTACTCTCACAACTCACTCAAAACTGATAAGAAAAAGGAAATCTTACCGTTCCAAAGTAAATTAGTATTGCTTACCACTTGTAGTAACAACTAGTGCACGGATGTAGCGAAGCGAATATCAAGGGTATAAGAACAATCATACGACAAAGCAGGGTATATGTGGGGCTGTAGGTAGGCTACCTATTTGCACCAATAACAAGCTCTAGCGCTGACCGTAGACAACCAAAAATACTCACACAAGGCGATATAATGGGGCAATGCAACTATATGGAGAAAAAGTTGCAATGCACTTGAGAGACGCTAGCAAAGCTCAACGAGACAGGCACAAGATTGCTCAACTATGGGTGCAGTAAAGAAAACTTAGGCCTTTCACTTGATTCAACTAGCACTTCACTTTTTTTTTGTATTTTTCTTTTTTTGTAACACACGCAGCTATGTAGCTCTTTTTTGCTTCTTTTCATTTTTTTCTTTTTTTTTTGATTTTATGACTCAACTCCTTGATAACACGGCCAACAAGATATGCAAAGCACCAAAACCCTAACGAGCAGCCTGTCGAGCGGTAAAACTAGTCTCTTCTGGGGAAGTTCCTAGTCACGTATATCGAAAGGATGTATCTATGGTTGGGAACAAGCACACTGAGTAACAAAAACTGACACTAGACGACTAAGTAACACAAGATGATAGAGTAAACTCAAACCCTAACTATACTAGATGGAAAGAAAAAGATACGCAAAAACAACTACGAAAAGCAACTAAAACTCGAAATTAGTGCAATCTAAGGCTGTGGCAAACCCTAACCCTAATTTTTTTTATGGCTTTTTCTGGATAGGAAAACACTCACAACTCAACTATGGGGTGGATTGTGGATGGCTTACCGAGGAAAATCTGGAAATCTGATACCAAGATGATAAGGGGTGGCCCAATCTTCTCGAGTAAGCAACGGTGGTGATGATGATCACGGGGTGATGGCAGTGAGAAACACGACGATGAAGTGGATGATAACTTGTATGACGCAACGAGATCTCTCGATTGGTCCCCGTCGCCAATGCAACAGCTCTCAACCCCGCAAGATATTCGCAACTCCACACACTTGCGCACGTAGCCGCCGACCACGAAGCGGTAAGTTGCAACCGTCTAATTCCCAATGGAACAACGAGATCACACAAGACTTTTTCAGGATCTACACAATATCAAGCAATATGGTGTAGGGATTCAATAGTTTTGCTAGAGCAAACAACTAAGAACTAGGGTTTATCTTAAACGTGGTCTAAAGCAGCTAGGGGGTCGTCCAAGGCACTTATATAGGCGTCCGGGACGAGTTCTGATCGAAAAATACAAGTAAAACTGACCCAGAATAGATCTGGTCGTGACAGACTCGGACTGGTCCGGTCTGGAATCCGGTCGACCGGGCTGTGGACCGGACGGTCCGGTCGGTGGTCCGGTCAACCGGTCGGCAACCGGAAAACTGCGAAGTTTCCGGTTTCTGACCGGTACGATGCACTCCTCCGGTTGGCGGCGGTTGGCGGCCGGTCGACCGGGCCAGGGACCGGGCGGCCCGGCGTGGGGGCCGGTCTGACCGGACGCTGGACCGGCATGGACTTCTTCTTCTCCTCTCGCGCATTCCTCCCGCTCCTCCCTCGCGCGTCCATGAGATATCTTCATGTCCAGCTCCTTGTCCAGCTTCAAGTCCATCTTCACGTCCAGCTGCTCCTCTCCTCCTCGTGCGATGCTTGTCTCCTCTTCATACTTGATGATACATAAGTAATAGGACTTAGGTAGTATAAAGTTCTCATCAATCAAGGTATCGTTTAGGAACAAGTTCACCTGTTGTTTAAGTAGCTTCGCACGAGCTCGTGTCATTGGTCCAATCCTGACTTCATTGGACTTGGCCTTCACAGCAGGTTCATCTTCAGTTGGTAATGACGGAGGTAGTAGTGAGGTAGGGATGTCCTCATCATCCTGGTGCGTCCTCCAGCTCGTACCAAGGACAGGATCCTTCTTTATCATATTACGGAGGTGCCACCTCATGGGCACCGTGGGATTGATCTCCACTTAGGCCAAAAGCCTAAGCTTGGGGAGAGGTATGCCGGCATCACTCATTCATTGCATATTTCAATTGCCGGTTATTTGTACATACTTGTTTCGCTTCTTTTGGTTGTTTCTCTTTCGGTTATTTTTATTTCAGTAGGTTTTTATTTTAGTTTTTGAAGGTTGTTACCACTGTAGTAACCTTTACTTTTACTTTTTTTATTTCATTTGTGTACCGATGGTTGCCTCTAATATGAGGAAGATGATATTTGGGGAAGTGCTGTCTAAAAAACAGATTCTGGACTGATACTAAAAACATTTCTAAAAATATCCAGAACGTTATTTTGAGAAGCCAATTTTTGTGCATGTTACCCAGGTTATTATCTAACTTTCATTAGTTGAGCACTTTTTGAGTTGAACAGCAGAAGATTTTCGAAAATAATAATTACTATACTGCTGTCAAGTTTGACGAATTTCTGCCACCTTGTGTTTGTGTGACTCTTTTAGTTTTCATTCTCTTGTTTTTGCTTTGTTTCTTTTCTAAAACAAAAAAAGACCAAAAATATTTCTGTTGTTTCTCTTTATCATTTGTTTATTTGGTTTCTTGTCCTTATTTTGCTTTATTTACTATCGTTGGTTTGCTATGAGAAAATCCAAAAAGATTTTACTTTCATTCTTGTTTCCAATTCGAAAACACCAAAAATATTTGTTGTTCTTCTTCGGTTTTGTAAAGTTTATTATGGAGTTCAGCTGTCTCCGGTGGTTGGAGCTTGGTTTTCATTCCATATTATTCAAGCCACACAAGTGAAAGGCAATAATGACGATCTACGACAACTCGACTGTGGTGAGAGAGTCTGGTATGAACTTATTTGTTTTCATTTTTGTACATATACTCATTCATGTGAGCATGCTTAGTTGGTTCATGTGAGGTATATGTCATTTAATGAAAGTCTAGTAGTTCATGATCTCTCATGTTTAGCTCCAATTTATTAATAATGAGTAACATGTCATAAATATTTGCTTGCATTGTTTTATTCATAGATAGGTATGACATTGTGGTATCCTCCTCTGAATAATTCATTTGAAATTACTTGGCACATGCTCACGCATGCATATGACTAAACAAAAAGTCAATTAAGCCTCGATGATTTACTTTGCTTCAGAGTTCTTGTATCACTTTTATACCTCCGTTAATTTTATTTTGTCGCAAGCATGATTATGATAGTTATTACTCTCTTGATTGTCGCTTCCCAGTCTATTGCTAGCCTTCACTTGTAATGAGCGGAATGCTGCTCGTGCTTCCAAATCCCTGAAAACCAAGTTATTCCAAAGTGTCCACCATAAATACCTACGCATGGCATTTCAAACCATTCCAAGTAAATTTTCATGTGCTACCTTTAAAACCTTCAAAGTACTTCTCAATTTGTGTCAATGTTTTATAGCTCATGAGGAAGTATGTGGTGTTTTATCTTTCAGCCTTGTCATTTACTCCTGACAGACTTTCACCAATGGACTAGTGGCACATCCGCTTATCCAATAATTTTGCAAAAAGAGCTGGCAACGGGGTGCCCAGCCCCAATTAATTAACTTTCATTGATAATTCTCTTCACATGTTTTTCCCTTATTTATCAGTAAGCAACTTAATTTGCAAATAGACACTCCTCCATGGTATGTGAATGTTGGAAGGCACCCGAGGATTCGGTTAGCCATGGCTTGTGAAAGCAAAGGTTGGGAGGAGTGTCATCCATAATGAAACTAAAATACATGTGTAAACAAAAGAGAAGAGGGATGATTTACCTTGCTGGTAGAGATAACGTCCTTCATGGGAACCGCTCTTGAAAGTCTGGTTGACAAGGTAGTTAGAGTACCCACTACCATTCGTTGACAACAACAAACACCTCTCAAAACAATTTTACTTCTGTTTTAAAAATGAAAAGCTCTAGCACATGTTAATCCCTGCTTCCCTCTGCGAAGGGTCAATCTTTTACTTTTATGTTGAGTCACCATCCTTCCTTTGAGCACCTTCTTGAGAGCATAATAATCATTCTTAGTGTAATATGCTTGTCCCAGAATATGGTTAATTGTGGTATAACTTTGATGCTTTTATCTTTGATAATCCTTACTTCTAGTCTTTCCATGAAATTCAGAGGTGCCTGGGCATTTATGTTTTGCTGTACAATACGGGCAAGCGAGATACCACTTTATCATATCTTTTTATGAACATTGCAATCCTGCTGATAGATATGATTCATGATGCTTATTATTAGTTTGTTGGTATCTTTTTCATGATTGACGTAACTATTAGATGACTTTATTTGCATTTATCTTATTATGAATTGCCTAAGTACTCGTCCATATAATGATAATATTTACATCATATGAGCAAATGTGTTCGTGGAAGTTCTTTTATCGCACTCAGTTGTTAACTGAATTGCTTGAGGACAAGCAATAAGCTAAGCTTGGGGGGGTTGATACGTCCAAAATGTATCTACTTTCCCGAACACTTTTGCTATTGTTTTGCCTCTAATTTGTGTATTTTGGATACAACTAACACGGACTAACGCTGTTTTCGCGAGAATTGCCCTGGTGTCTTATTTTTGTGCAGAAAATCAACTTTCAGGAAAATCCCCGGAAATAATTGCAATGGGCCTATTTTCACAGAAGACTTACGGAGCCAGAAGACGAGACAGAGGGGGGCCACGAGGTGCGCACACCATATGGCGGCGCGGTGGACCCCTGGGCCGCGCCGCCCTATGGTGACGCCGCCTCGTCCAGGCCCCGACGCTCCCCTCTGGACTACTTAAAGCCCTTGACCTGAAAACGCACGGGGGTTCGACGATTTTGCCAGAAGACATCCAGAAGTCCGCCGCCATCGAAAACTCTACTTTCGGGATCAGAAACTCCGTTCGGGCATCCTGCCGGGACGGGGAATTGGAGGAGATCATCGCCATCATCACCACCGACGCCTCTCCATCGACCATCCATGCTTCCCCCATCCATGTGTGAGTAAATCCCCCGCTGTAGGCTGAAGGGGATGGTAGGGATTGGATGAGATTGTTCATGTAATAGCCATAAGATTGTTAGGGAATAGTGCCTAGTATCCGTTCACTACTCCGGCTGCTAGGGGATGGGCGGTGGGCGGTCGACCGCGTTAAGGAGATCCGATTCCCGGGGCCACGTTCCCTGGCGAGGAGTTCTGCGTCGAGGCGGTCTGCGTCGACGAGATCCGCGTCGGGGCGGTCGGTCACCGGCGAGCATCCAGGGGAGGAGCGCCAGGGGAAGGGCGGCCTGCAATAGTGGAGGGGCGCCACGGGATTGGCGGCGGCCTGCGCCAGGAGAGTACGGCGGTTGCATGCGGCAAAGGGGAGGGATGAGGAGAAGAAATGAGCGAGAAGAAGCACGGGCCCTCGGGTCTGGGGGTCTCTCGCGTGGAACCCGAGGAGTTTTGAGGGATGTGTTCAGCCCGGTCGAGTTGTGAAGCTCGATTTGAGCTTCACAACCCGGCTTGGCTGAGGAGCGTTTTTCGTATGAGGTGGGCTATGCTCAGATGTGTTTGCCCGGGCTAATAGTCATATGCATCTCTAAAAATCTCGGTTGAGATGGAACTATCTGAATTGCCCCGATCTACCAAACACACCCGTAGTGTCCAGACTTAGAGTGTTCTCTTGAGAACTTCATATATAGAAGTAAGAGCATCTCTATAATGGATGACACAGGCTCATAGAGTCATAGCGATCGCAAACTGAACTGAAGAAAACGAGATCCCGCTCCTTGGTCGTCCCACGTGGCAATCTAGGGGCGAAAGCCTAGGGCCCCCACCTCCCTTCCCCATTTCTTCCCTCTCCTGGAGTTGTCGGTTTGCGTCGCCGGGGCAAAGCTCGTGCAGTTCCTGCGGCGGCATGTTTTCCCTTCCCGGCACAAGGCTGGTCGTGCAGGGCGGCGCTCTTCCTTGCAGTGCAACTCGGCCAAGGTCGGCAAGGCCTAGCATGGCATGGGTCGTCGTGCTGCGCTAGGGGCATCCTCTAGCAAGTGGAGGCGGTTGTGGGTGGTGGCACTCGCGTCTGCAATGGCTTGTGGCGACGGCGGTGGATCGAGGCTACGCCTACAAGAGGTCTCGGCTGGCGGCGTTGGCCCGGCGTGACCGGCGGTACCACATAGGTGTCGGTTTGGGCGCGAGACAGGACGACACCGTCCAGAGATGCCACCAGGTGGAGGCGTGGAGTTGGCCTACGATGGAGGGGATCCTGTTGTCGGCCTAGATATGGTCCCATCCAGGCCTAAAATCATGATGGAGAGACCCTGCTCTCTTCGTGGTTTTGGGGGCTCTCAGGGAGCCCATCCCTTGGCCATGAGTGGTTGAGGTACTAGATTCGGGCCATCGGGCCTAGATCCGGTGACCGCCCTGATCGTTGCGGTGGCTACCACATAGTTGGTGCGAGATCTTGGATGTCAGGTTGGCGGCCTCAAAAGGTGGACTAGCGGGCGTCTCTAAGGTGAGCGACGTGGTAGTGGTGGTGGCCTTGCGCTTTGGTCATTTGGATGGCACGGAGCGGGCGGCGGGAGTTCCTGGAGTTGATGGTGCTTCGATAAGGCCTTCTCCCAGATCGCGTTCTGGAGGCCGGGCTCAGGGACAGTGGATGGTCCGAGTTATCGAGTGCGAGATGGTTTTTCCGGGCGAAAGCTTGATGTTTGGATGCCGAAGGCGGCAATGCGTGCGGGTGTCGTAACCCCCTTGAGGGCGCCACTATGGTTACCCTTGCTACATTAGGGCTCGGGGTGAAAACTCCAAACCTTGTGGTCTCGATGGCAGCGGCGCATCCGCATGTGTCGTTACCTTTTTGGAGGCGTTACCTTTCTGGAGGCGTTGTCGTGGAGCTCCTAACCCTCTTGGTCTCGTTTTGGTGGCAAGCTTTGGCTCTTCTTTTTTAAAAAAAAAAAAAAAAAAATCTATGGTCTGCTTTGTAGGAGATACTTCTCCTCAGGTTGTATCGATTCGGCAGTGTATGGTTTTATTTACAAAACGGAGAAAAGCCCGTTTCGAAGACACGGGCTCATAGCAAGAATTACTGTATCGGCAGACTAGCAGCACAATTCTTACAAAGACTGGCAGTCGTAAACACATCACTACAGGGTACAACAGACACACACACACAAAAAAAGATTTCTTTAACAGTTGAAAAAGAAAGGATTTCTCCAAGAAAATACAAGAAAAATATCAACCTACATCTGTAGCTATGGGCTGCGTAGCTCCTAGTTTCACCGAGCTCATGCTGCGTTGAGCGTTGTGGTGTGTTATTTATGGTTATCTAGCGTTTAATTTTGTAATTTACATTTGGTTTCGGACTGAACCTGAAGTGAAATCCGGGGAGTGTATTATAGCTTGTATCGGACTGAACCTGAAGAAAAATGTTTCCATATTGCTAGGATGTATTACCGAAACGCAAGTTGCACAACCTCTTTGGTTAGAACAGCTAAATTTTTGTCTCAGCTTTGCTGCAACAGACACATCTTCACAGAAAAGGCTCTGATATTGAACGCACGCAGTGGTTTGGAGCAACACAACATCAACATGCATCAGACTCTTTGTTAACGCAGAGAACCATACCTGAAGATAAAGTCTACTACTCCCTAGTTAGTATCGAACTAAAACCTGAAGAAAGATGTTTGCGTATTGCTAGGATTTTCAATCACTCTTTGCACATTTGGAATGAGTCAACCAGAGAGATGTGTTCAATTTCCGTTTCAACTTTGCTGTAACATACACATTTTCACAGGAAAAGCTCTGGTGAGAGAAAAATTCTGAAGCTCTGGTGAGATGTGTTCATTCATTCAGTGTCTACAGAGGAAGCATACCATACAAGAAGCAAATGGAAATTAATTAACAGACGGGAAAACAGCAGAACCATCACCGATAATCCATCACTGGGACTCCTCGCCGGCGGTGTCGTCCTCCTGGTCGGACTGGAGGGGCGGGAGGAGCTGAGCCTTGCGGCGGGTGTCGCGGGGCGGGACGGGGACGGCGAGGAAGTGCTTGGTCTTGGAGATGGGGCGGGACCTGAGCAGCTCCACGACGTCGCCGACCTTGAACTGGTTCTCCGGGTCGTGCGCCTGGTACTTCTTCTTGATGCGCTCCCGGCGGTGGTACTTGGGGTGCGGCGCCAGGCGCACCACCTCCACGCCCACCGTCTTGTTCGCCTTCGTCGTCACCACCCGCCCCGTCAGCTGCTTCGCCGCCGAGATCCGGGTGAGGAACGCCGGCCGCGAGGACGCGGCGCCCACGGCGACATTGGAGGAGGAGCAAGGGAGGTGGAGCGGGGACGCGAAGGTGGAGCTGAGCAGCATCTTCTTCTTCCTAGGTGCGCGCACTTCTGACTCTGAGGAGGGATAGGGATAAGGTTCTGTTTGGGTTTGCTTGCTGGCTTTGTGTTAACCATAAATATGCAGAGTAACAGTTTGTATTGCACTAGTAGTCTGAAAATGAAAAATACCAGGGAGACGGAATTGATGAGAGCTTGTCAATTTTCTCTGTTACACACAATTAGATGCCAACGTATATCACAACAATTAATTAACGACATCTCTAACGGATAATCTATTATAGGACACCCACATTGCCAAAAAAAAATTGAGAGGAAACATTGCCATCTTTTAATCATATATGTATAAGTATTTTTTTAATCATATATTTAAGGGCACGGCAGCCGCAGCAGGTGATGTAAAATAAGTCATATCTGCACCAACTCCTTCTTCAACGGTTCAAACCTCAAATTGGATAACTAAAACTTATATTCAAATAGTTGTAATTTAATTCAAACACTTCTAATTCATTAGATAGATCAAATACATCCAAATTCAATTCCACCACGATAAAAATCTAATTTGATAGACACTTGAACCCTAAACTTCGATAGTTTGACCCTAAACTTTGGTACTGCAATAGATAACTAAACTCAACACCGATGGTGGAGGCAGAGTTCACTCCCAATCGTCGTTGCCAAAATTGTTGATGTTATTCCAGAAGTCCGAGCTAACTTGGAAGAGGAAGTGCCCAACAAGAGGAAAATGGTGGAGGGGCCTGCCTCGGATGTCGCAGTCACAACCTCTTCCTCCTCCTTCTTGGCGTTGGCACTCGTTGTGAAGTACTCTGGCTCGAATTGGTCGAGCTCGGGGTGTTCATAAAAAATCTTACCCATTGCCTCCTCATCGGTCTCGTGGGCCCTAATCTGCAAAAACAAGTGGTGATTCTCCTTCTCATGCTCGTTGGTGACCATACGCACCAGTGGGAAGAGGAACTCGGCCTCCCTGAGGCTCTCCACATCGTTGAAATTTACCTCTAGGCGCGGCCAGCCGAACATCGATGGACCAAAGTCATAGGCGCGCGCGGGTAGCTCTGGCGACGGACCATGCCGAGCCACCAACGCTAGCAGTTGACGGTGATCTCCGTGGCGTAGCAGCTGGAATGACGCAACCACACGTCGAGGAGGACAGTCAACGACTTGGGGCGGCGACGTGGTGCGATTCAGCGGTGAATGGCGGCATCGGATCCGGTGGTATTGGGGCGCGCCGGCAGCGAGAATTGGAGGCGGCGCGGCTGCGGGACAAAAGATTGGTGGATTTTTCAGCATGGCGGTTGGGCTAAGCACGTCGATAAAAATATAGGATGCATTACCACCCCTGGTGGTGTATATTTAGATCACTTAGACCAAAGTATACATCACGATGTAAAAATAATACGTAATACATCACCCTACGGGTCGCCATTTTGGATAAGCATTTTCGGGCCAAAGTGATGTAAAAATCAGCTAGTCAGTATTAGAGATGCTCTAAACTCCCGTCGAGTGAATTGCAAGCTTGACCCCTTACGTCAACATTGTGAGATCAATTCCTCAAAGAAAAAAAACATTGTGAGATCAATTGACCTACTTTATGAAAAGTTCACCAGCTTACCTGGTTTAAAAATAATTGTGTTCAAAACACATTTTTTTGGAGGGTAAACTGCCGCACTTTGCTAATTACTTCGTAATGTTTATAGGATACAAAAGTTAAAAATCATCTAGAGTATCTAGTAACCAGACGCGGAGACTGTGCTCGTGGTAAGTAGAGGAGCGTGCAAGCCCGTGTGCATCGGAAAATCTTATTTGATGCTTCACGCGAACCCTAGCGCCGCGGCGTGTACACGCCCCCCTTCGTATCACTGCTTATGGGCTAAGCTCACTTCTCATGCGGTGGCCTTCACGAAGAAGACAAAAGACGAGGTCTGCGTGGCCGAACTCGCCGGAGACGGGGCGGGGAGGACGCGGCGTCGATCGCTAGCGAAGGTGAGGCCATGAACTAAGGGTTAGAGTGCAGTTGCGGGAGCTTAGGGTTATGGTGCAGGTGCGGGAGCTCGCCGACAATAGAACTTAGGGCTTTGAGGGTGTAGAGGGTCGTCGAGCCGGAGATAGGGTGCAGCTTAGAGGGAGGCTGAGGGCGGCAGCAAACCAGCGATGGGCAGCAATGGAGGTGGGTGGGATGGAGAGGCACTGCGGGAGCGGGCGGCATGGACGACGGTGAAGGGGGTGTGTCTTAGCCAAAGAAGAAGGCGTGGAGGAGGATGATGACGCGATGGTGTCGATTGGTGGGCCGGCTCCATGACAGCTTCCCTGCGTGCGCCAATACGCTCGTCGGTGCGTGAAGTGTGAAGTAGTACCTTCCATGTGACCCTGCAGTTGCCCCTATACATCGCCCGTGTGCGTGCAGGAGTACGGCATGCACGTGAGCGCCTCCCTCGTGCGTCCTATTGGGCAGGCCTAGGAAAGGGTCCTTAGGTAGGCTTTTTCTTTTTGCTATTATTTATATTTTCTTTAACAAAATTCAAGATTGGGGACCTTTCATTTTGAAGAAAACTTATATTTAAAAAATGTCCCGCCTTAATTTTTTCAAATTATAAAAATGTTTAAAAGAAAAAATTATTTAAATATAAAAATTATTCAAAGTAAGCAAATGTTCGAACTTTAAAAAAATCATACATGAAAATTATTCAGACTTGAAAATTATTTAAACTTAAAAATTATTCAAAGTTGCAAAATGTTCAAATTTAAAATTATTCCATAAAAAATGAAATAAAATAATCTTCAATTTAAAAATCATTTATATTTTAGAAAAATAATTTTTCATTAAAAAGAAAAACAAAAAAACCACAGAAAACCGAAAGAACCAGAGCTGGAAGGTTCTGGATCCTTCCGGAAACCGGAAAGACCATTCAACATGTTAATAGGTCAGGGCCCGGTGGTCACTATTCATGCATGCACGCGGACGATATGTAGGCTTTTTCGGGGTGCTCCTATTCAACGCGTTTAGCGCCTGTTACGCCACCGACGCCCATAGGAAGACAAGATGGGCCCTGGCCCAGCAACTACTTCCCCAACTACTCTTCTTCTTCCTCATGTTCGACCTCTCCCTTCTAGCTCTCAAGCCCCGCCTCCATCGCCTGCTGCCGCCACCCGCGGTCGATCCCGCAGAGCCTCGCCGCACCGCTCTCCTCCATCCGCCGCCCATCGCCGGTCTGCCGCCACCCGGATCTCCCTCTAAACCCGCCCACCTTCCCAACTTCGGCAACACCCCTGCACCCTAAGCCCTAAGAACGAAAGCCGAAGAGCACCGCACCCGAACCCTAAGACCCCAACACCTAAATCCCTAAGTACCCTTCCTCGCCTCCACTGGCGACGCCGTGGCCAGCCTCATTGTCCCCTTCTCTGGAGAGGTCCTTTCCTCGCATCCGTCGGGATGTCACGGTTGTGACGTCCCGTCTCTGGTGAGATCGGCAGTTGAGCTCCTTGTACATCTTCCTCGCGTCTCTATCTCCAACTTGCAAAAAGGCCGAGGCCAAAGTCACCCCTCACGCAAGCGTCAGCACACTAACGTGCGCAGTGAGGAGGCGCTCATTCCCCCTTTTCTTTCTCTCTCATCGCTACAGTAGCTGAGAGCTCTTCTCAGAGGGCCGGGCCGACCTGAGGCCAATCTCACCGGCGTCGCTGGTCGAGATGGGCGGAGGGAAGGCGCCGGAGTAGATAGGTTAGTTAGATGTAGTGGCAGTTTGCCGGTAGGGGGCCTGGTGCCCGGTAGTTTGAGCGGAGGAGGAGATCTAGCCGCCTGGATCTCATCCGATTTAGGGTTCTTCCTTCTCGCTCTTCTTCTCCGGTGGTCGGAGGGGAGAGTGGAGAGGAGGACTGACGCTCAGTCCAATAAAGGAGTGGCGGTGAACCACCTTCTGCAGAGCGACTGCGGCGGGAGGCGTCTTTCCCTGGCCGGCCTTGGAGGCGAGGGGGGAAAAGCGCGCCTGCTGGCGACCAACGACGTGAACGAGCTCCTGGCCGGCCGTGGAGGCGAGGAGGAGCACAGCCGCGCCATTTCTTCGTCGACTGCTGGTGGTGGTCTTATCTGCGCCGATTCTGGTGCAGTAGTAGAGCACTGACGTTGTTCCTCTCGGTCGGCCGTGGAGGCGAGAGCGAGGACAGTGGCCGTGCTGCTGCTCTGCACTGGAGACGGTGCCACAACTGCTTCAACCTCGGAGCTGCGTGTGCTTCTTTTTCGCCGTCGTTCATATGGCGGTTTGCCTGGGAAGCTCTCCAACTGGGGACTCATGCAGTCGATGACGTTCTCCAGGGTGCTTCCCGGAACGCCCGCAACAGGGCGCGCCCTTCCCTGTTCCAACTGTTCGGCCCGCCGACAAGACCGGTGGTGCTACGTATCTCCATGTCGTACTTCGCCTGGAAGTAGGTGCCCCACCAAGCGTCGTTGTTTTTGGCCGCCCAGGTCGGATCGGCCTGCTCCTCGGCGTCGAGTTCAACCCACCGGGCCCTGATGGCGTCCTTCCAGCGCTCCGTGCCCAGCGTCGGCGGCGGTGGGACGCCCATGCCGTTCACAGCCATCTTCCAGATGTCGCTGCTTGGCAGGCGCATGTCCGGCAGGACGAGATATCCCACGCGGTACAACGCCCACGCCTCCTTCACGGTGAGGCTGTCGCGGCCGAAGCCGTTCGCCGCGGTGATCTTGCGGGAGGACGATGACATTGCTTGGAACGGCGAGGAGAAGATCGGGGGGCTGCAAGGAGAAGATTTGGGAGCGGCGAGAGATTGGGATGAACCGCAGGGCCTCTTAATGTACAGCGGCGGCAACGGGTGGTTGCATGCAATAACACCGGCGCGGACGGCCACACGACCAGCACGACGAGACGCGTCCCTGCATCGCCTGGAAAACTGGAACGCCATTAGGGTCGCTTGACCAAAGGTAGGCGACGGGGTTTTAAGCTTCTGATCCGCTGACGCGTCGGTCCCGCCACCTCGTGTCGCTTTTCTTTGTGTTCCGAAGCGTCCCCTGTGGGGCGATGACGGCCTAGGAACGTCGGACACCGTATCAGACCGCGCCAGACAAAAAATAAATTAGGAACTGGAAATGTTTTTCTGTTCGACGCGCCCCAAATCACTTTGCGACGTTTGGGACGCGCTGGAGATGCTTTTACGTTGGTATATTGTACAGCTTAGCCTTGAACCATGACATAGGGCGCCACGCTGCCACGTTGCGCCGCTTATGGTGGGCATCACCAGTGTACTGATCAGATTTGGGCTGGCGAGGCAGATGAGGTGAGACGGCCCATTAGTGGTATCCCCACGGGCCTAAGGTGTACCACAATGCCGCTCCGCAAAACACTCCGTAGCTTTTTCTTTTCTTTTGTCCCACATCGCTAGTATAGCGTCGATCCGATCAGTTTAACTAGCTCCGGGCGTACGGTGGTGATGTGCCTTCACGGAGAAGACCGTCAGCCGAGAAAAAAAAAAACGTTCGGTGAGACTGCCTCTCAAGCAGTAATCAGCCTGATGTATCGACGTAGACGCGGTACGCGTTGCGTCGGTGCACAGGAGCTATGTGCTTTGACGCATACGGTCGATTCAAGATGGGACTTGGTTAACCATTTATTTTTCGGATTCGAACCTATTTAACCATTTTGTTTAAAAGGTTAATAAGGTTAACCATTAGGTTAATACAGTTTAAATGGTTAACCATTGGTTATTTAGGTTTTAACCATTTTTATTTTATGTAACGATGGCAATTTGCTAAGCTTTTGCAAAGCTTGATTTGTCAGCTCGGAAATCAACATGACCATTGCTAAAAAAAAACTAACAATTCACAAGCATATTCAAAATGACAGACAAGTTTCAAGTATTTTCGAATAACAGATTCCACGTCAACAATCGTATATGCACATGACGGGATCTGCGATTTCTAAATTTCGTTAGAAACCACAATTGACCTTCGGAACTGAAGCTGCCCAGTAATTCAGTATTCATTCAGAAGTCGTTCAACTATCTAGTACAGCTCGTTGTTTGCTGCATCGCAGAGATGAATCTTGAGAGTGGAGCTGCAGCTGGATGCAAATCAGATCTTGCAAGCTGGAGCCGTGGAGGCGTTGATGTTGGCCCGATTCGATGGAGGGGCGGTTACCCTACTTAATCCCAGCCAACAACGTGGTCTCATAGGCGGACAAGGATGAGCTGCTGCTTCACCTACCGGCGGCACAGGTTCCAGGCATGGTGGCTTCCGCCTGGGACTCGGGAGATGTAGAGGATATGTAAGGGAGGGCGGATGGTGACGGCAGCGCCCGGGAGGCACGAGGGCGGGCAGCTCGTCGGTGGCGACTAGCGAAGGCGGCGCTCGGGAGGCAGCGGCGCTTGGCGTCGGGAGGTGTATGTGTGGAGGTGAGGGTAACCTTTGGATTATTTGGAATGAACCTAAAGGACCTAAATGGGTTTGGGAGTTAACCGTTTGGCCCATTGGGCTCTATTTTAGGTTAGGTTAACCTAACCATTGGTTAAACGGGAACCAAGTCCCATCTATACGGTCGATCGCATGGTCGATTACACGAAAAAAAGTTGCAGATCCGCACGGTCGGTCGCACGAAAAAAAGTTGTATCCCGTGAAGTGCACATTCTGCTATCCATTAGCAGCAAGGCTTTTTGTTAAACGCTATGTAGTTTTCTGCTAGACATTAGCAGCAACGCTTTTTTGTAAAACGCCCCACACAGCTGCGGGGAGGAGCAGGGACTGTGGCGATTGCCGAGGAAGACGAACAGAGGCGTATGTTTCCGAGGAAGACGAACAAAGGCGTTTGTTTCCTATATTTTTAGGACAAACGTGGAGGACGTGGAGCTAGAGAAGTTTGGGATAGCCCATTTGTGGGTGGGGCAACGGCTGACGTAGCCTAAGGCCAAGCTGACCGGAATGGCCCAACGTAGCTAAGCCCATATCGGTCAGAGGGCAGCCCATGTCGGGCCTAAGCAAACGAAACGTACTTGACGGGTTGATGGAAATTGGGGCGACGTGGCTCACTGTGAGACCAGTAAAATGGGGCCAACTATTAAGAAAGAGAAGATTCTCCTACGCACCTTTTTTATTGTTCCTACTCGCCTGCTGCTCCTACTTCAAATGGCAACCAATTGTCTTGCAGATCCGGTCTAGGGGCGTGCCTCCAAGCTAGCGACGAATTCACAAAACTGTACCACCGGATACATATGTAATTAATTATTGTAACTAAAATTTGTACCACCCGCTATGTTCTTGGTAATTTATTTTAGTTAATCCGATTCATATTATTTGTCCCTGATATGGATGTATGAACATAAAAAGTTTGTATTGATAGATCTAGGTGGGCCACGCCGGTGCCAAAACGAAATTGGGGGTGGGGGGTAGGGGGGTTCTAGGCGCGATTTTTTTGCCCGACACCCACCATTGGTTGCTTTAGGACAATGAGTGGAGATGCTCTTATATTAGGGCATTGCATTTTGTGTTGTAGATGGAGTAGTGGAGTTCGGGAGTTGTAATTTCGATTCATCTATGCCCGCCCTCGCCGCATAATGGAAATCATCGAAATGGCAACCGCGACGATCTAGACGCGTGCCCAAGCACGAGAACCGCCGCAGACTTGCAACCGACACCCTCTTTGATTTTTTGCGGTGCCTTCTCGGCTTCCGGCCATAGCAATATAAAAGCCGTACGTCTGAGTGTGCGGTGCCCATACCTGTTGTAATCTCCCACCGGCCACCGGCATTTCCCATCGACGACCAGCCTGCGCCATGAGTGACCTTTCGTGGCCATCCGACTTCGAGAGCAAGGGCAAGTCACCTAGGTGGCGGCATTGGTGGGAAAGGGGGAAAACTCCGAGCAGTTCAAGCTCCTCACCGAATGACGTCATCCCCGATGACCCGGAGGCGCATGATGCCATCACCGATGACCCGGAGGAGGAGGAAGAGGATGAAGATGTTAGGTGGGCACGGCTAGAGGCGAAAGAGGAGGCGGCGGCAAAGAAGAAGAAGAAGAAGAAGAAGGCGAAGGCTCAAGCATCAGAGGTGAAAACCGCATACACCAACGACAAGGGGTGTAGAAGGACGACTGTAAGGACTCCTCATCGGAGGGGGAGACAGACTAGTCCGAGGCGACCGACTCATCTAAGGAGGCGACAAGTAGGAAGCATCACCGTGAAGATGGCGCGGCAAGGCCCTCAAAGAAGAAGTAAACAGGTATGTTTATTTACTGTAATAAATTATTGTACTAGTTTATTTGTTGTTTCAAATTTAAACTATATATCAAGAATAGTGTAGGGGGACATATGGGTGAACGCTATCCTTATAATGGCCCCGGCTGTATTCATAGAACGGTAGGAGACGAATGAGGAGAAACAAACCGCTTCTTCTCCCTGCGATCCCTAATTGCTGTTGTATCCGATCTCAATACTCACCCCATATCCACGCATAGGCAACGGAATATATCAGCATTGACCATAACGATAAATGATGAACTGCTGTTCTCCTTGGTTAACTGTTTTCATTGGAACTAAGGTTTAGACACTCACATGTGAAGAGCACAGCAAACAAACCACCAAAGAATGTTTTAACAGTCTAGTACATCCTGCAACGTATATAAGATAGTGGCAAAAGGTGCTATTGGTACAGCCTCTTTACATCACCGGAGGGTGTACCTGATCCAGACGTTCAGAGACATTGCAATTGATACTGAGATGAGACATATAAGAACCACAAAACAACCACCAGCCGACCAGCGTAAGTGGCAAGCTTCTGGAACATGCAAATTGCCCTTGAACAAGTGGTGCTATGTGTACCAGTACAACTGGATCAAACAAAGTGCGGCCCTCTCATACATATTTCTGGCCTTGAGAAGATTTGTAGCATCTGGCAGAACTCCTTGGCCTTGCTTCCAGCAACTGAGCGGTCAAAAGTTACTGTCATGGTTTGTAGCACTGTTGCCCACTCGAGTAACCGTTTCACAAGAGCAGCTTCATGGTCAGTTGCTCCCCAGTTACTAAGGTTTAGTCTTTTGAGGCAATTCAGCGTGAGTTCCTCAGTTTTCCAGTTAGGGGTCTGATCGCAAACACAGCCTGCTGAGCACACAGTTTGTACCTGAAACAAGGTGCATAGCAGGTAATAAGATTAACTGATATGATTGGATGCCATAGCATAAGAATGATGCAACTGGAAATTCAGAGACTGCCATAGCTTAAGAATTGTTAAGATATTTAAGATAATTCTCTTAAGACGTTCACAAAAGAGTAACACCTGGAAATTAGTTTGAAGTCAAACTGGTGCAAAGTATATGATTGTTCTATGCAAATAGCAAGTCACACAACAAACACTATCTTACTATTTACACAGTTAGGTATTGCACTTTTCTCTGGAATAAAGTCATGTGTTGTTTTATTGACTGAACAGGATCTTAAATCGTGCTTAGACCCTTGTTATTGATGCAACATTCAAAAAGACATCCTCCAAGCAAGGCACTGTATTAATATTACCCCCTAAACTCATTAACTAGTTCATGAAGATTGAACCTCTGTGTAATGCCTCAAGTGAAATTCACATCACTGCCTTGCATGTCTAACGACGAGAGCTGCCATAATCTCCTCCAGTTCAGACAGCCACTATCTCTTCACCCCTCCTGCACTGGCACCCTCACCTCCCTCCTTTGGGGGTGCCGCCTGCCGGCGGCCTCACCACATGTCATCACCGCCATCTCTTTGTATTTGTGAGAATACGAAGTAGGTATCCCATTACTTTGTTGGAAACAAAATCCAGCATCATACTCAATAGTTTTTCTCAGTTCGACCAGACTAACGATCTTTAAAGAAGCAAAAATATGGCCGAGTTACCAACACCTAGAGTACTATGCATTGTCGCTGGGAGATTCAAAAGCCATATATTTGCCACATATATAATTTGGATCAAAGCATAAAGCCAGTATCAAAGTACCACCTAGGAGTGCCAAGAAATATAAATGCATACTAAAGTATATGAAGCAAACAAATCAAGGATAGTATTATCACCGGATGGCTAGTTTTGCAGTCAAGTGTAATAGTCAGCTTTCTGACACCAGTACACATACTGAGGAGATGGAACAAACTGGTTCCAAAGGAATGTGCCTTTGGTTCTATATGCAGGTTCATGACCACAATATTTGGTAGCCTTGTAATATCTTCCATCAAGTACTCATGGTTAGTAATTTCCTGCAGTAGAATCATCGGAAGTTAGAAAAAAGAAGTAAAGATGGAAATGGCACAAGCTTCTCGTTTAAAAAAATCAATAACAAACAAGTCTGAGCCCATGTGCTCCCATGAATAATAGTATACTCACAATGCTAGTGTGCAAAATAAATGCTAACTGCTCAACGGAAGAAAGAAGTAATGGCATTCAGAGGATATCATGCTACTAGGAAGGATAAACGGTTGGATGTGGCAAGCCATGTTTCATTGACTTAGGCAAAAGAAAAACTAGGAAAAAGTCACATAAGAATCAACTCACCAGTGGATAGAGAAGCTTGAAATTCAGAGTCTGGATGAGCTTAAAGTGCGACAAAAGCTTCATGGTGTAGCTATTGACTACTTTATGCGAATCGTTATGTCCATATACGAAAAAAGGGTAGGTGCTCAGCCGCTGTAGATTCTCCATCTCGCCAAGCTGGGTGAACCTTGGATCATAGGCATCCACCCAAATGAGGGACAGCAGCTGAGGAGAGGAGATGGTTGCAACAGGTTGATTCATGGTCGTGGTGGAATGGAAGCAGCAGATGACACTTAAGGATAGGAGTGCCGGCGCGATAACAGTGAGCTGCTCCAGCCCGTGCACATTCCTCAGCATCAATCGCTTAAGAGAATGAGAATGAATGGTGAAGTTGCCCAAACCGCGGGCGCCATGGACGATGAGCCTCTGCAAAGACGGGCACCGCGGCGAGGAGACAGCTTCGCCGAGCATGCACGGACCATGTAGCTCGACACAGGTCAGGTTGAGATCGGTGAGCCGTGCGAATACGCCCAATGGATGCAGGGCCATGCCAAGATATCCCAGTTCGAGGTGGATCGAGGTGGCGTTCTGGAAGCAGGGCAGCAGAAAGGCGACTATTTCCCGAGCCTGGCCATCTGATTCGTCCGGTTCAAAGATGTTGACGAGTTTTAGATGGCCGGGGAGGCGGCGCGCGGCGATTGGAAGCCAACCCGCCACGGACTCGGGGGTGGCGTCGAGTAAAGTGATGTCGAGGTCGCGGAGGGCCGCTGCTTCGTGGGATTCGAGGGCGGCGCGGATGGCGAGGGGCTCGGTGCCGGGGTAAAACCAGAGCTTCGGGAGGAGGGTCCAGAGGCGGCGCCAGCGACTGGAGAGGACGCTGGTCCGAGCGGCGACGGCGGTGTCGACGAGCTTGAGCAGGATCTGGAGAAGGAGGTCGTCGGGAAGCGCGCTGAGGCGGTCCTCGCTGCCGCCGCCATCGGAGAGATTGGATCTCTTGGTGGGGATCTCCCCGTCGCGGCGCTCCATGGAGGATCTAAGGATGGACCTTGGTGCGCCCCAGATCGCTGTCACGCTTGGGAGATGGAGGCGGTCGCCGTTGCCGGTGGATGAGGGACGGCGATGGTCGGAGTCGCCGCCGGTCCAGGCTGGGGCTGTCAGTCTCCACTGCTAGTGCGAACTGCCAACAGTGTCCTCCTAGGTTAATATACTAGAAATCAACGGGCTTTGTTTGTGGGCTGTTGTAATGTTAGGGAACCACGAGCTTCGTTTGTGGGCTGCTGTATTGTCGGGCTTTGTTTGTGCGGTACTACATTCTATCCGTATCAAATTGTGTGGCCTGGGAGTACTTCGTTCACGAGCCAAGGTCTTTAAAGACGGAAAATCGGCAATTTCTGTTCGATGCTCGCTGCGCACGTTTTTTTTTTAACAAGAAAGGCCCCGAAGGACCTGGAGCTGCATTAATTCCACACGGTTACAGAGCAGATTACATAAAGGGTCTCTAAAAACATGAAATTATAGAGAAGCCATCATAGTTTGCAAACAGGACCTTAGGTAAGAAAGCAAAAACGCGATCAGGTCCTTGATCTGCGCCGGAGAAAGGACTCTGCCATCGACCGCTTCCAACGCCGCCGGGGAGCAAGCCACTTGGGGCATCGGGAGCAGGAGTTGTCGACGACGAGCCAGATAGCCTCCCCGTGGAGGCAGAGAACCTGGAGAAGGGTCGCCCTTCTGCCATAAGATGCAGTGGTGGGGCGAAGACGCCGGCATCCACAACGGTGCTCCAAGGTTGGAGGCGACGTCCTCACCGCCACTGTCTCCCGCAGCGCCATGGCAGCCGAGGAGGACGTACTCGTCCTCCTCCAACTCTTCCTCCTCAGGACCGGCCCGATCGACGCCATCCTCGTCATACCGCTCCGCGCCCTACACCGTCCCCAATCGCGTGATGAAGGAGGAGCCGGCGACGCCCGTCAATCCGAGGCGCGGCGGCAGCGGTAGCGACAGCCAGCGTCAGCAAGAGAGGCACGGCGGCGCCCTCCTCATCCCGAAGCCGGAGGTGAAGGAGGAGCAGGACGACGAGGAAGCGGCGAAGGCGGCGCGGCTGGCGGAGTACGAGCGGCAGCAGCGGCTCATCGCCAGCAGCGACGACCCCGATGACTGCCCAGGGCTGCGAGCGGCGTACTTGGTGTCGCTGAACGACAAGGACGCCTGGAGGGGCGACCTAGACACGGCGATCGTCATGTCCATCCGCGACACCGGCAAGCCGCTCGTGAACCTCACCGACGACGGCGAGGCAAGACCAAGCCGCCTGGTGAAGGACGAGCCCGACGAGCGCGTCAAGCAGGAGGTCGTCACCGATGACATGTACAACTTCCACCAGTACTACGACGCCTCCGACCGCCGCAAGTTCTTCTAGATTAAGTTTAGTTTAAATTTAGTCGAATCTCGTTCGAATCTATGTAATATATGCCAAGTTTGGATGAATTTAATCGAATCTCGCTCAAGTTTAAAATTTTCGAAATTTTGTTTGGGGGACACGACTAGGAAGCGGCGCCCCCAAACGCGGCATGAACAAAACACGTTCCCAACGCTCAATCCGACGCTATTTGGGGGACGGTTTGGGTTAGGCGACTGGAGATGCTCTAACCGGCATTGCGCAGCCCGTAACTTTATTCCCATTTTTAGTATTCTCCATTCGTGGTTCAAAAGGAGGCATGCGTAAGATGGTACGAGTACCACACCACATAGGAAGTAAAATAAATGGACTACAAAACGGCAGGGCAATGATGTGTCCAGGCCAAATACGATACTATGAAGATTAGGAGCTAGCTGTAGGCAGCGACCAGCGCTACTCCGCCTGCTGCTTATTTTGATCTTCCTCGGAGGGTGGCAGGAGCTGCTGGTACCTCGGTCTGTTTTTCTTCAGGAGAAGGTACGTCAGCCAGTACCAGAACAGCAGGATCCTGCCCTGCGCGGCGATCGTGTCGGCGATGCGAATTCCTCCCAATGAAAATCTCTCTAGGGCCTGCCAAGAAAAACAACGCATAAAAAGCATGACAATGAGCCATTAGCCTGACATACAGAACCATGATCATCCTATACTGTGAGAACATATCAACATGAGCAATTCGCTTGAATACACATTGCTATTCAAATTTCGACAGTGATTCAGCAATATTTCCTGACACTTGACCAAGTTTTTTATTTGATGGTAGTAGAACTGCTTTTCACATGAATGTCCATACCTGTTCACCAGTCTGAATGTCGTAAGAATGTTGCTGCTCAAACTGCAGACCCTTGAACTCATTAATGCTAAGTCGTTGAAATGCCCTGAAAATCAATGCAAAAGTACATATCCAGATGTTATCCATCACACTCTATGCTAGGAGCCAACTAAAGTATATCACAAGAAAGTGCATTACCATCTGATCAGAGATGCTTTTGGGATCCAGCGAAATATGACGGGGGTATTATCAGCGTTAACATAGTACCCTCCAAAGACAATGAATACCGTCATAAGGGATGGCCCAAGAGCCATCGCAGCTTCAGTTGTAGGAGCGATTGCTCCAATAGTAAGACCCATGGCTGATGCGGCAAATGATTCAACAGTCACAATGCCACAGAACTTGGCAAATCTGTATATATAGCAAAAAAAGATGCATAAGCTGACCAGTATCATTCCACCTATTGGCATGTCCCATGGTGCCGCACAGCCCTACTTTAAACTTTGTTTTGAGGGTAATACTGACCTAGAGATTGTAGGATGAAGTTTAGCCATTGGATAGAG
This sequence comes from Lolium rigidum, assembly GCF_022539505.1. Classification (NCBI taxonomy): domain Eukaryota; kingdom Viridiplantae; phylum Streptophyta; class Magnoliopsida; order Poales; family Poaceae; genus Lolium; species Lolium rigidum. The sequence goes on from NC_061513.1 coordinate 279,572,067, forward strand.
GATGGATCCGAATATCAATGGAAATGCTGCTCCAATAGGAATCTCGGCTAATAACTTAGATGAGAGATATGGTCCTAGTGCATAGGAACCTTTAGCTCGTTTCCTGTCAACTATAGCTCGTTCTTTCGGGAAAACCCCCACTGTTTTCGTCAGTGCAGCCATTGCTGTGTTTATGGCAGCCACCTAACTCAGAAAATACAAAAGGAGACAGAACAGAGTTAGAAAATACTTGGGAGATAGAATGGAAACGATCATGAGGAAAATAAAAAATCAGAAGGAATCGATTATCTTCCAATAGATCCAGAACAAGAAATGTGTGATTTAAGCCAAGTCATCACAAGATGGAAATACAGCCGAGTGGTATCGAATATTTTCCGACTGTGTGTACTGGAGTTGCACGCATGTGTGGGACATGTGTGTCCGCCTTCTACTATCAAAATGAAAAAAGTTCAATGGGTCATGAAGACGCAAGATATTCTACCTGGAGAAGCCCCATCCTGTCTTGTATAGAGGTTTGAGTTTTTCCCATTCGCCAGAACACTGACCCAAATATAATTGCTGAAGCAACAGACATTCTTTCTCTCACCTTGTTTGTTGGTCCATCACGAAAAGCCTGAAATACTTCTCAGAATCAACCAATGATAGTCTTAATCTTCTGGTAGCACCATTTAGATTTTAGGCAGCTAAAAAAGCTCAAGCTAAGATTTGAACATTTATAAATAATCAATCTAGTTGGGTCTTCTTTTTTAGCGTCAAGACCTTCCTTTCATTTCCTTGCATGTTTAATGCAGTAGTGGTCTTGCATCTACTGGAGTCACAGAGTTGGTAAAAGCTCAATCATGCCACCAGTTACTTAATTAAAGTAAATATTCCAAAGATATATTTCCTGAATTTGGTACAGTATAGATCTGATTTATTATAGGTTAAAAGCATATATTAGTCTAATTGTCTAAATAACTTCTGAAATATAGTCTCATAAGTCAAAGTACCAAGGAAATTTTGCACCACAGAAAATGTAAACTTCGTTATCAACCTATTCAAGGCTGAAGTAGGAAAATCATGTTTAAAGGGTAAAGCATATTTAGTGAAAAACCTGCATCCAAGCTCTCTTAAACAGCAAACGAAATTCTCTCCACCAACCACATCTTTGCTTTCTAGTGGACTTCTGAGTGAGCTTGGAAGAAAATTCAGAGCCCTCTGACTGTGCTACTGGACTGTTAAATTCAGTAATCAGAACCTTATTAGCAAATTCATCAACTAGATTCTCGATTCTTTTCTGTGATGATTGTACACTTTCAGCTGAGCTATAATCAATGGAAATTAGATCAGCCAAGAACTCAGCAGGGTTCTCATGATCTGGGCATTTGTACCTGATGGAGTAATCAAATCCAAATTATTAATCAATAATACTAGTTCAGACACAGAATAAGCAGCACGAGATATTGATGAGAACTTAAGCAGTTAAAATAGGCCTGAAGAATGCCTCACAGTGTAAACAGCTAAACAAACATGAGTCATTGTAAAGTGAATATTCAGGACTATCCTAACAATGATGCATTGAATAATGTAGTCACCGGCATCCCCCTCTCCCCGTGTGTCTTAGGGTTATTTCAGTACCTAATTAACATGTCATGTCATCATCCTTGTATGTGCATTGCATCAATGCCATGTGTTGCATTGTATAATGTAGTCACCGGCATCCCCCTCTCCCCGTGTGTTACGACGACCCCCTACGTTATGTGGTCACCGGCATCCCCCCTCTCCCTTTACGTTACAACGACCCCCTACGTTACGTCGTCACCCCTACTCAAAATTAATCATGTACTTATCGATTTAATATTTTGCAGAAACAATGGATCCATTATTCCATCGAGACTTCGAACGGGAAGACATAGTCGAGGACATACTCTGCGCAGCCGACCTAGAAGGCGATCGATAAGCCGACGGATTCGTTGATGGAGATGCCGACCGAGAAGTCGACGGATTCGTTGATGGAGAAGTCGACGGCTCCGATGATGGAGAAGCCAACGGATCCGGTGATTGACAAGGTATCGACTTGTCAATGCCTACGGATTGTAGACTAGAGTTTTCGTAAAAAGTAGAGGGCAAGTAGATCTCGAGGGTTCAGCCAGAAAAGTACTCGACTGCTAGAAAACTAGGATTATGTTGACAATGAAATCGATCCTCTCTTCGTCTCTCGACTCTCCCTTATATAGGAGGCAGAGCCCATCTTCTGCAAGCTGTCTAAGAGTCTCCATCACTTTCTCTGCCTGGAATGCATCAAGGCCTAAAAGAAAGTCAAAACATAGACAAAGTTCATGTGTTATCACTCACATTCTACAGCAGTCCTACCAAATATTCAAAGAATCTTTGTGACTAATGTCCAGAATAGGATCTCAGGAAAAATGCTACTCCTCATGAAAATTTAACAATTCAGCAGGGATTTTTCAATCAGGCCATTTAAATTGGAAAATTGCAACAACAGCCTATCTCATTTTCCTTTGTGGGATGTGAGTTATACTTAGGTGGACTGTCTCGCCTGAGACAATACTTGGTTGGTCATACCACAATCCCACTTAACCTTCTATTTGACTCAAATAGGTTAGTGTTTACTACTTTTTATTTAGTGTTTGTGTATTTGTACCTGCTTACATGCATAGATAGAAGAAGTGACCCAAACATTTTCTGCCATGCAGGTAAATCTAACTATAAACTATACAGAAGCAAAATAGAATGGTAATTCAAACCAGGGAATGGAAAACGATGGTCAATGAGGTAAAATAACACCTGTTGTTGGTTCATCCGCAAAGATAACTGAAGGACTTGCAATCAGTTCACATGCAAGCGCGAGGCGCTTCTTTTCACGACCACTAATTCCACGTACTTTTGCATCACCCACGATAGAATCAGCAGAGTTGACCTTTCGTTGAAAAGAAACAACACAGGATGATAATACTGTGATTGGCATATATCGATCATTCAGCAATCATGTAAGTTCCCATGATTAAAATAAATAAATAAACTAAACTACGTTCCTTTTGATCACTTACCAATCCAAGGCGGAACAAGAGATCATTAACATACTTCTCCTTCCTCTCGGGCGACATCGTGTCAGGAAGCTGGAGCTCAGCAGCAAGCGAGAGCGTTTCCCGCACCGTCAGCTGTGAAAAGAAAATGTCTTCTTGCCTCACATAAGCAATCCTACAGAACGGAACACGCATCAACTAATTGTGTTCCACAAACATTTGTCAGAAGACGTCGAGACCCCAACTGGAACTGTCGTAGCTTACTTATAACCGCCTTGCGACATAGGCTGGCCATTGACGTAGAGGTACCCCGAGAGGTGAAGCTTGGGGATGCCCAAGGCATCCCTTCTTCATCGACAACTTATCAGGTCATCTCTAGTAAAACTATATTTTTATTCCGTCACATCTTATGCATTTTACTTGGAGCGTCTGTTTGCTTTTGTTTTTGTTTTTGTTTTTATTTGAATAAGATCGGATCCTAGCATTCTTTGTGTGGGAGAGAGACACGCTCCGCTGTTTCGTATGAACACATGTGTTCTTAGCTTTATCTTTAATGTTCATTGCGAAAGTTGGACTATTTCATTCATTGTTATATGGTTGGAAACGGAAAATGCCGCATGTGGTAAATGGTTTAATGTCTTGAATAATGTGATACTTGGCAATTATTGTGCTCATATAGATCATGTTTAAGCTCTTGCATCATGTACCTTGTACCCATTAATGAATAACTACATAGAGTTTGTTAAAATATGGTTTGCATGATTGATCTCTAGAGTCTAGATATTTGCTTCTCTAGGTGTTGGTAACTCGGCCATATGTTTGCTTCTTTAAAGATCGTTAGTCTGGTCGAAGTGAGAAAAACTATTGAGTATGATGCTGGATTTTGTTTCCAACAAAGTAATGGGATACCTACTGTACACCTAGAAGCAGAAAGTGTAAAGGACTATTATATGCCCTGCTCTATGCCAACTTGTGCAAGAATTTATTCAGTACCGTGTGACTACATGATATACTATTAATCATATATTCATATGTTACCAGGGAGGAGGGCGTGGCCGGGCCCCGCAACGGCGCACACGAACAGGGCCGCGGCTAGCGCCGCCAGGGCTGCCCCGGCCCCTTGATCTCCATCCTCCAGCCAAAACGCCGATCGCTCCGGAACCTTCGGATGGTTCGAGAAGGAGGCGGGGCGGGGTTTAGCCTTAAGCCTTCTTCCAACTCGAGCTGTGTGGTGGTGGTTAGTTTGTTGCGGCCGGGACTGACGGTACAAAGACGAGAAAACAAATCCTAGGAGAGAAGAAGAAAAGTAAGGAGAGGCATGGATGTTAATTTACCTCCGGGACGGCCGGCGGCTCCAAAGTCCAAACAGCCTCCCTATGCAGCCGTCTTCACCTTGGAGGCCCGGTCTAGAGCGGCGGCGCTAGTGAACCGTGACAGCATGCTCATTCCCCACGCCACGCCATGGCCGGCGACGGCGCCGAGATGAAGCATGGCGGCCTCGTCTCCTCTCCTCGCCTCGCCAAAGTCACAAGTCACAAGTCACGCGAAGCCGACGCGCGGCATGTGACCATGGCACTTGTACTTATAGAGGAAGAGTCAAGAGGTTGTGGGGGAAGATTTGAATTTCCGGAAAAACGAAGCTGGGGAGAGCGGGAAGAAGACAAGTGGTAGGCGCTAATTTCTTCATCTCCTTGTTGATCATGCGGAGTAACGAACCGTCGGGATTTGCCTTGCCACGGATTGGTGACATGGAAGAGACATGCACCATGCAACTAAATAGCCATTAATCACGGGCTCAATTTGAGGCAGTTATTGTGGACTATACGGGAGAGAGTAGCTCAATTCTCTAGAGGTAGTTATTCGTAGTTATTATGGACTGTACGGTTCCTGACGGAGTGTTTTTTTGGAATTCCAAGGAGAAACCCAATCTGTGCCACAAGGAATGAGCTCTAAAATTAACGTTTGCTTCCGTTTCCTTTGCTCCAAGCTAGCCCTGAAAATATTTTTCTCTTGTGCCTTTCCTTCAGTTACCTATCCTTACTAAATACTTACTCCAAAGCTAACTTATATCTAGTCAAATGCTCCAAAAAAAATACTAGAATATCCACTAAGCAAAGTATATCAAATCCTAGAAAATCCTCTAAGCAAAGTATATCACTACAGCAGCCCTGGCGTGCCTCGCATATCATCGTTGCCGCCAACAGTGAAGGCCACGTACAAGCACTGGCGGAGCTATTCAGGGGCCGAACCGGGCCGTGGCCCGCCCAACATTTGTGCAAAAATATCTATATCTAAGCACAATCGGTGGCCCAGTACATTGGTAGTAGCTGACTAAAGTAGCTGACATGCAAGCAGGCCGGCAACCTTGCAGAGAGCACCGAAAGCTCCTAGGTACGCAGAAGAGAGCCCACGTTGCTTTTACTACTAGTTCGTTTTTCTCTAATAAAATTTATTGTCATTCGTATCTAAGCTATGTACCTAGCTTTGTTAGTTAATTCTAAAAAAGCTAGCGGTTAGTCAATTTAGGAGATCATTTATCTTGTCTGGAACTATTTTTTCTTCTTTCTAATTCTTAGTTAGTTATTTGATGGGAGAATTATTATTTTCTAGAAATTTACTTTGCATTCACAAAAAGAACACATTATAAATTGTTAAAAAATTCTAAACAAATATTTGCGCGTCCAGATCCACATTCTATGTGCTCACGTGAAGTTTCATGAAAAAGAGATATTTGTTGGTCCGTCTAAAAAGACAAAAAAATATCTCATGAAGGCCTTATTTTAGCACCGAAAATTGCTTTTTTTTCCCACGGAGCCACAAAAAGTCAATTTGTTGCGAAAATACTTTGGATGCACCTATAATGCGGAGATGTACGCACCAATATGTTTACAGAATTTTTGACATTTCAAAATGTGTTCATAAGACAGAGCATATGTATCCGAGAGACGGAACTCACCGCATCCGATGTTTCACTCTATTTTCTCCAAAAAAATTGCTTGTCGATAAAACAATTATGTGTTATCCTTTAGTTGGCCCGCCCAACTATTTCTTTGAAGCTCCGCCACTGCGTACAAGTGACGTTAGCGACTCCTATCCTCTCCTTGCTAGGCCAGTGCCTTTTCCGAAAGGCTTAATGAAACGATGCAAAACTACATGTCCTGATCTTCTTTATACAGCCTTAGCAAAAAACTGAGCAAGTACCTACCGAACAAGGATTTTTCTTTAAGAAAATAATTGATAAGCTAATCAACTAATTACATGTGCGCTATAGATTTTTTAAAAAATAGCAAAACAAGTGGTAGGTGCCCCTAATGATCATGGGGAGCAATGGACCTTATGGATTTGTCCATCTCCCTAATGATCATGGGGAGCAATGGACCTTATGGATTTGTCCATAGTAGTTACTATGGACTTCACGGGAAGGAGAGCAACTCAAATCTCTAGAGGTAGTTATTATGGACCGTAGGGTTATGGAGGGAGGGCTTCTTTTGATGTTCGGACGAGAAACCCAAGCTGTGCTGCAAGGAATAAGATCCACAATTAACGTTTGCTTTTCTTTTCCTTTGTCCTGATCAAATTATCATCTCTGCATGGATAAGAAGCTAGTCCTGGCATTTTCTTTTTCTTATGCTGGCTGTTCAGGTGCCTAAGCAAATTCTCTAAGCAAAGACAACCGTCGACGCAGATAATCATCGCAATCAACAGATGTTACAACGGCGGGAGAGTGTAAAGGTGAAGGCCACGTACAACTGAAGCTGGAAATTTTTTGTCCCTCTCCTTCTCTTGGCCCTTGAGTAGCAACTACCTTTTCCTAACGGCCTAAGAGCATCTCCAGTCGCGTCCCCCAAACCGTCCCCCAAAGCGCGCCGGATTGAGCGTTTGGGGGACGTGTTTTGTTCGTGCCGCGTTTGGGGGACGTCGCTCCCCAGCCGCGTCCCCCAAACGCCGCCCCCAAACATTTAAAATAATTTTTTTAACACATAAACCATTTATATCAAATGTAGCATATAAAAAAATGTTTTCGAGGATTGTTTTCAAATTAAATTACAACAAACAATAAAACAAGTAATCAAATATAATAAAAAGGGCTAGATGATACATTAAGGTGCCACGGTATTTCCTTTGATCCTCCACAAATGCTCAACGAGATCAGCTTGAAGTTGCTCATGCACATTGCTGTCACGGATCTCTGCGTGCATGACCACAAAATCAGCAAAATCTGCAGGCACCTCATGATCAACCTCCGCGAGAGGTCCTTGACACTCATAGGGACCAACATGTGACCTAACATGATTCTTGCGGTCATCCTCGATGATCATGTTGTGCATGATCACAAAAGCCTGCATCACCTCCCACATTTGGTCGTGAGACCAGCTTAGAGCAGGGTACCGGACAATGGCAAATTGTGCTTGAAGCACACCAAATGCCCGCTCGACATCCTTCCTGCAAGCCTCCTGTCGTGTAGCAAAGTGAGAATTCTTCAGACCTGATGGATTCGAGATTGTTTTGACAAAAGTGGCCCATTTTGGATATATACCATCGGCTAGATAATAGCCTTTGGTATATTGGTGGCCATTGATCTCATAGTTGCATGGTGGAGCATGCCCTTCCACTAGTCTGCTGAACACCGGAGACCGCTGCAACACGTTGATGTCATTGTGTGATCCCGCCATGCCAAAGAAAGAATGCCAAATCCACGAGGTCATAATCTGCCACGGCTTCAAGCACCACACCGCAATATCCATGACGCCCTTTGTATATACCTTGCCAAGCAAACGGGCAGTTCTTCCATGCCCGAGTGCATGCAATCGATGCTTCCAAGCATTCCAGGAAATCCTCCGGCAGCATTTTGTGCCATGATCCTTGCAGTCTCTTCCTCGGTTGGCCCTCTCAAGTAGTATTTGCCAAACTTTCCCACCACAGCTCGGCAAAACTTGTACATGCACTCAATGGCAGTAGACTCACTCATGCGAAGGTAGTCGTCCTGTGTATCGGCAGGTGCTTCGTATGCAAGCATCCTCATGGCGGCGGTGCACTTCTGAATGGATGAGAACCCGAGAACGCCTACAGCGTCGAGCTTGAGCTTGAAGTAGGGGTCGAACTCTCGAACGCCGTGGAGGATATTCATGAACGAGGCCCTTGCTCATCCTGTACCGGCGCCGAAAATTGTCGGCATGTGTTGCCCCGTCGGCGAAGTAGTCGTTGTGCAGCATGGCATGCCCCTCCATCCTCTGCCGGGGCTTCGACTTCCTTCTTCCCGGCCTTGATCCTCCGCGGCGCGGCCTCTTCCTCTTCTCCGCCTCGGTGTCAAGCATGTCCTGGAGGGAGGCGATGATCAGCAAATGCTCCCGCAGGTCGTCGTCGAACGCTTGCTCGTCCTCCAGCGAGCGGGGCAACCATCTCATCGTTGCTGTCCATGGCTAAAGCAAAATCAATGGTTAAAATTGCGCCGAGGCAGACGACGCAACAAACAGCGACCAATCGCGCCTACCCGGCAAGTCGTCGAGCACCTTCGTGCGCGGAGGTGGGGCGGATTTGACGGCGCGTTCGGGAGGCGCCGGCGACGCGGCGGCGGCGGCACGACCGGCGGGAGCCCCAGCCACGACAACGGTGCTGACTCGCAGCACGGATCGGACGCCCAAACGGCCGGGAAATCCAGCGGCGGCGGTGGGGTGGGAGGCGCGGGAAGGAAGGAGCGACGAGAAAAGAGGCGCGAACCAACGGTTTATGCAAATAGTCGCCTACATGTGGGAGCCCGCCTCGCTTTTCGTTGTGTCCGGCGTGCCCGGTGCGTCCCCTGTGGGACGGGGACGGGCTCGGGGCGCCGGACACCGTATCGGGGCGCGCCGGACAAAAAAGGGCTTTGGGGGACGCGGCTGGAACGCTTTTTTGTCCGGCGCGCCCCAAATCGCTTTGGGGGACGGTTTGGGGGACGCGACTGGAGATGCTCTAATGCCATGATTCAAAGTTACTTCGTGTCTTCTTTATATAAGCAATCAACATGTGCGCTAGAGATTATTTTTTTTGGCAAAACATTTGCTGTCTTATTGTACAATTAGATCAGTAAATGTTAATCTGTAAATATTCAAAATTTGGGCATGACCCACTCTTTTTGTACACCTTGGTCACACAGCGAATATTTGACAATAAAGATGCACAGAGCACGACATTTGTGTCATCTAACAGCTTAACTAAAGACGGGTGCAAATTAAGGGCAAATGTTAGAGCATCTCCACTCGTCCCCCCGAACAGGCCCCCGGCGAGCGTTTTTTCCATCCGGACGGCGTAATTCGGCCCAGTCGCGCCCCCGGTTCCTCGTTTTCGTTCGGATTTGGGCCTAAATTCATCCGGCGATCCCACGCCATCCCCGGCCCCCCGGGGAGCGCTCGGGGACTCCGGACGAAACGAAAGCGCGCGTGGCCCCAGCTTGTCGGCGACAATGGCCTCCGATCTACGGCAAAACCCTCGTCTTCCCGATCTACGGCAAAACCCTCGTCTTCCCGATCTACGGCAATACCCTCGTCGAACGAAAGCTTTGAACTCTCAAGTGGTGCAACATAGATAGATTATATATATTTCGAATATAATTCGAATAAACATAAAAATTACATATAAAAACTTTAAAACTAACTTAAACTACTTCTTCTTCTTAGAAGGCCCCGCCTCATCGTCGTCGCGGCGACGCTTCCGGCTCGTCACCTCCTCGTCGGAGGAAGTTGACTCCTCCTCCTCGTCAGTGTCCTCAGCCTCTTCGTCGTCCTCCTCCTTTTCCTCGGCCTCTTCCTCCTCCTTTTCGTCGGCCTCTTCCTCGGCCTGCTTCTTGGCCTCTTCGGCCTCCTCCTCGTCCTCCTCGTCGTCGTCCTCGCTGGCCGGCGGAGGGGAATCGTCGCTGCTGGACGATGCGGCTTTATCCCACCAATGTCGCCATCCAGGCGGCTTCCCCTCGCTGTCGGTGTCCGATGGCCAAGAGAGATCGCTCATGGTTGACGGAGGATGGTGACGAGAGAACAGATGAATGGCGTCGGCCGTCGGAAACCGTATATGTAGGTCTCTCGACGAAAGAGAGCGGCGGTTGCTCTTCCGCGGAGTTCGTGCTCCATTACGGCGGTTCTCGCATCGAGGCCACTTCGACCGTTCCCGACGAGTCGTTTCGGCTCTCCAGTCCACTTCGCGACGGTTCAATGCGTCGAGGGAACTCCGACGATTGCCCTTCCCGGTGACTGCGCCGTCGCTATGCACGCGGTGGGTGCGCGTCCATGGGCTCGCGGCTGGAAAAATGGGCCTCCCCAGGCCAAAAACTTCATCCATCCGGCGCTAAATAACGCCGGATTTCGGCCTGGGGAGCCCCAACGGCTGGGGATGCTCTTACAACACGTGCAAAGGAGATAAATATTACAAGTCCTGATTGTTGAAACAAGATTGTTCCCCTGATGAATTTTTACGAGTGAGCATCACAGGTCACGACGGGCCAAAGAAGCAGCCAGAAAGCCATGGAGTCCGCGGTAGACCAGGCCGTGACGTCCTGCTCAACACCGGGCATTATCAAGACCCTCCCATGATGCACCAGAGCAGGCAACGGAACCTGCAAATCACATAAAAAGACATTATTATCAACATGTTTGGTTATTACTGATACTATCATTGATTCGGTAGATAGAAACCATTTCGCTACAGAGCAAAGTTCGCAAAAGACCACATCAATATAGACAGATACAAAGCGACACATGTGGATGGGATGGAAACTTTGACAGTAATCACAGGAATGATCTTCTTCTCCCAAAGGAACTGGATTTTTTACCATGTCAAAGAAACAAGTGTGCATGCAAACAGGTCACTAGCTATTAGGTACATGCAGCAGCACCAGCCACAGCTAGAATAGACAGGTAGCTAGTTTCAGGTTTTAGTACATAGCTACTGAAGACATAACAAAACAAATATCAAAACAGCTCCCAGGTCTAGGAGCTCATTATACACAAATATAAGTCTACATTATGCTATTAAGTAACTACCTGCAAACTAGTGTGTCGTGGCTGCAACTATCACAACCCTGGAGCTTTGTGAATCCTTCAGTCTACATACACAGTCCAGGTCCTGGAGAAACTTCCAAGTCAGACACGAGATAGCAAAATAACAAAACCCCTATTAAATAAGAACTCAAGCTAGGTTTAGGTCACATCAAATAAAGTTTGATTCAAGGTTGAAAAACACTCGCCCATTCAATCCAACATTCAACAGATAGGCCAACCGAGACAAAAGCCACTTGGCATATAAAAAAAAGCCACATGTGGGTAACACTGCTGATGCAGCATTCTCATGGACTAAGGATACCCATCATCTAAACTTGATAACTATCAACAAGAGTGATAGCCCAGCCTGTAGTAGCATCAGCACCCACTAAATAAGAAGATCAGAAGGGTACAACAGTACCAACAGTAAAGCTAGCATATGCTCAAAAGGTAGGAGGTAGAGGTGAAACAATCAAAACTCAATGTCACCTTTTCTTAAGTTAACAACAGCATATCATGGCAAAAACATGCTATTCAAAATAAATAACATTGACATATTTAAAGTATACCATGATTATGCTTAAGCAACAGCCACCCACGTAGAAAAAAATTCTCACATAAAAAGATTTGGAAATGCCAGACAGGTTGCCCCAAATGTATGCTTAAGCACAAACCTGACCATTGACGTTGGCGTTTCTTAGCATGTGTGTATATATAGTTATATACCAACCTAGAATCATCTCGACCCATTCTGCAAACCAGGAAAAAATAGTCAAAATATTTTTCTCATTGATAACAGTAGGCATAAGAAGCTATGGACACATGCTGCCCAAAGATGCATCATTGTAGGTTTTAGCATTTGTTTCAATTGCACCCAAACTATGCATTGTAACTATGTAATGTCTTTTAAATCTGATAACTATATATTGTGCACCTTCTGTTGTAGGTTTTAGCACTTGTTTTAATTGCACCCAAACATTTCATTGTAGGACTACCAATATATAATTTTAAAATAATCTGATAACTATGTATTCTGCAGTCCCAACAGAAGGTTCAAACTCTAGCCACTGGTAGAAAAACAGGCTTCCGGGAAGCCCCATAAGTCGCGAAGGTAAAGGAACCGCGACTAATGGGGTCTTTAGTCGCGGTTCGTGTGGCGAACCGCGACCAAAGGCCTGGGCCCAGGGCGCACGGTGGCCAGCCGGTGCACGTGGGGGGCTTTAGTCGCGGTTGGCCAGGCCAACCGCGACTAAAGGTGCCCGAAGGCCTTTAGTCGCGGTTGGCCTGGCCAACCGGGACTAAAGCCCCTCCCCTATATATACCCATCCAGCCATTTGGAGCCAACACTTAGCCATTTGGAGCCATTCTCTTCACAAACTTCACAAGTGAGTGTTAGGTTTGCTTTTGGTTCCTCTTATGCATATAAGGTGTTTGATGAAATGCCCCAAGAGCATGAAACAAACATGATATGAAGTGTTGGAGCCACACTTGAGCTTTCTCATTTATTTTTTCCTCCTCGATCGCGGTTAGCAACTTGAACCTTTGATGTGTCGTCATTGATACAATATGCATGTGTGTGTAGTTCATTGTTTAATTTATATTGTTTGTAGCTAGTTAGTTTAACAAATGCATGATGGTTAATTATATATTTTATATTATAATAATGCAGATGAATCGGCAATGGATGTACGGTAACCGACTCTCCGGCGAGTTCAGTACGGGTTTGAAAGATTTCCTCGTAGTGGCTAATGCGAACAAGCGGGGGGTTTTGTTATCTGTCCATGTGTTAAGTGTAAGAATCGGAAGGGTTACTCTTCCTCAAGAGATGTTCACATGCACCTGCTTCGGCACGGTTTCATGCCAAGCTATAATTGTTGGACCAAGCATGGAGAAAGAGGGGTTATAATGGAAGAAGATGAAGAAGGGGATGATTTCATCGATGAAAGCTATCTTTCTCATTTCGGTGATACTTTCATGGAGGATGCTGAAGGTGAAGGGGAAGGTGAAGGGGAAGGTGAAGAAGAGGATCCCGTTGATGATCTTGGTCGGACCATTGCTGATGCACGGAGACGCTGCGAAACTGAAAAGGAGAGGGAGAATTTGGATCGCATGTTAGAGGATCACAGGAAGGCGCTGTACTCCGGATGCGATGATGGTCTGAAAAAGTCTGGGCTGCACACTGGATTTGCTGAAATGGAAGGCACAGGCAGGTGTAGCTGACTCGGCATTTGAAAACTTGCTGAAAATGTTGAAGAATATGTTTCCAAAGAATAACGAGTTGCCCGCCAGTACGTACGAAGCAAAGAAGGTTGTCTCGCCCTCTAGGTTTAGAGGTTCCGAAGATACATGCATGCATCAACGATCGCATCCTCTACCGCGGTGAATACGAGAATTTGAATGAATGCCCGGTATGCACCGCATTGCGTTATAAGATCGAGGCGATGATCCTGGTGACGATGTTGAGGGCCGTAAACCCAGGAAGAGGGTTCCCGCCAAGGTGATGTGGTATGCTCCTATAATACCACGGTTGAAACGTCTGTTCAGGAACAAAGAGCATGCCAAGTTGTTGCGATGGCACAAAGAGGACCGTAAGTCGGACGGGGAGTTGAGACACCCCGCAGATGGAACGCAATGGAGAAAGATCGACAGAGAGCTCAAAGATTTTGCAGCTGACGCAAGGAACATAAGATTTGGTCTAAGTACGGATGGCATGAATCCTTTTGGCGAGCGAGCTCCAGCCATAGCACCTGGCCCGTGACTCTATGCATCTACAACCTTCCTCCTTGGTTGTGCATGAAGCGGAAGTTCATTATGATGCCAGTGCTCATCCAAGGTCCGAAGCAACCCGGCAACGACATCGATGTGTACCTAAGGCCATTAGTTGATGTGCTTTTACAGCTGTGGGGCAGACCTGGTGTCCGTGTGTGGGATGAGCACAAAGAAGAGGAATTTGACCTACGAGCGTTGCTTTTCATAACCATCAACGATTGGCCTGCTCTTAGTAACCTTTCGGGACTGTCAAATAAGGGATACAATGCATGCACGCACTGCTTACATGAGACTTAAAGTGTACATTTGCCAAATTGTAAGAAGAACGTGTACCTTGGGCATCGTCGATTTCTTCCGAAAGGTCATCCAGTAAGAAAGAAAGGCAAGCATTACAACGGCAAGGCAGATCACCGGCCGAAGCCTGCGGAACACACTGGTGCTGAGGTATTTGATATGGTCAAGGATTTGAAAGTCATCTTTGGAAAGGGTCTCGGCGGACAATCGGTTCCGAAGGGAGCTGACGGGCACGTAGCCATGTGGAAGAAGAAATCTATATTCGGGAGCTAGAATATTGGAAAGTCCTAGAAGTCCGCTCTCGCAATCGACGTGATGCACGTTACGAAGAATATTTGCGTGAACATCCTAAGCTTCTTGGGCGTGTATGGGAAGTCAAATGATACAAAGGAAGCACGGCGAGGACCGAGCAAAGTTTGAAAGACCACGATGACCGGCATCCGGAACGGTTTCAAGGTCGTGCCGGCTACGCTCCGACCAAAGAAGAGAAGGTCATCTTTTTTGAATGCCTGAGCGGTATGAAGGTCCCGTCAGGATTCTCGTCCAATATAAAGGGAATAATAAACATGGCGGAGAAAAAGTTCCAAAACCTGAAGTCTCACGACCGCCACGTGATTATGACGCAATTGCTTCCGATTGCTTTGAGGGGCTCTGCCGGAAAATGTTCGAGTAGCCATTGTGAAGCTATGTGCATTCCTCAATGCAATCTCTCGAAGGTAATCAATCCAGAAGTTCTACCACGGTTACGGAACGATGTGATCCAATGTCTTGTCGAGTTTCGAGTTGGTGTTCCCGCCATCCTTCTTCAATATTATGACGCACCTCCTGGTTCACCTAGTCGATGAGATTTCCATTCTCGGTCCCGTATTTCTACACAATATGTTCCCCTTCGAGAGGTTCATGGGAATATTAAAGAAATATGTTCGTAACCGTGCTAGGCCAGAAGGAAGCATCGCCAAGGGCTATGGAAATGAGGAGGTAATTGAGTTTTGTGTTGACTTTGTTCCTGACCTTAAGCCGATTGGTCTTCCTCGATCGCGCCACGAGGGGAGACTAAGTGGAAAAGGCACGATCGGAAGGAAATCAACGATATGTATGGACGGCCATTCTCTGACTGAAGCACACCACACAGTTCTGACCAATTCCAGCTTGGTGGCTCCGTACTTTGAGAAACACAAGAATATTTTACGCTCGGACAGCCCTGGGAAGCTCTGAATCCTGGATTAGGAAGGCCCACATGGAGACTTTCGGCAGTTGGTTGAGAAAACATTTAATGAGTGACGAACATGTTGTAGATCAGCTTGTACATGTTGGACAAGACACCATCTTCGACTATAACGACTTTCCAAGGGTACGAGATAAATGGGAATACATTTTACACGATCGCCCAAGATAAAAAGAGCACCAACCAAAACGGTGGTGTCCGCTTTGATGCGACGAACCGAGAATGGGCAAAAGGTCACATATTATGGTTACATAGAGGAGATATGGGAACTTGACTATGGACCCTCCTTTAGGGTCCCTTTGTTCCGGTGCAAATGGTTCAAGCTAACGGGAGGTGGGGTAAAGGTGGACCAGCAATACGGAATGACAATGGTGGATTTCAACAACCTTGGTTACCTTGACGAACCATTCGTCCTAGCGAAAGATGTCGCTCAGGTTTTCTATGTGAAGGACATGAGTAGCAAACCGAGGAAACGGAAAGATAAGAAAACGATCAGTACATCATGCGATGATCCAAAGCGCCACATTGTTCTTTCAGGGAAAAGAAACATCGTGGGAGTGGAGAACAAGACAGACATGTCAGAAGATTATAATATGTTTGCTGAAATTCCTCCCTTCAAAGTGAACACCGACCCAAGCATTAAGTTAAATGATGAGGATGCTCCATGGATACGGCACAATCGTAAGCAAGCAGGGACACAAGGAAAGAAATGATGTGTAATAATTTATTGTACCAAACTTTGTTGAATGGATCATGTGAATTATATTACCCGTGATGTGTTTGGTGTCCATTTTCGAATGATTCAATTGACTCGAGATAGCACTGATGATACATGAAATTTGGAGTGACTAAGTCATACTCCTGCATACATTAATTTTGGAGTGATTTAGTCATACTCCTGCCTAGGCATATAATATGCATACTCGTAGTCTTCATAGCCGCCGCCGTTGTACTGGTAGTCGTCGCCTTCTAAGTTGCCGGCGTCGTCGTCGCTGCTGTCGTCGCTGTCGTCGGGCGGCGCTCGTGGCTCGAACTGAGGGTAGCGCATGCGGGGGATATCGCCGGCCGTGATGTAGTCCATGACGCTCTGCAGAGTCCGGCCGTACCACCATAGCCGACGGCCGGCCTCGTGGAAGTTTCCAGGAGGCGGACCGTCCTCCTCATACCCGGCGAGCGCCCTCTCACGCCGATTGATGAAGAAGGCGTCCCAAGTATGCTGGTTATCGGGATGCCGGCGGGATTCATCCGCTGCTCCGGCGTGAGGTCGATGTAGTAGTGGTTCGTGATGGCCGCCCGGCGCGCAGTACCCGAGGGACGGGAGGGACCGGCACGCCGCCGGCGCTTAGGCTCCGGCGAGCGGGGACGCGGTAGCCCGGAGGGCAAGGGTAGTTCGAGGCGCAAAGCTCCTCCACCTGCTGGTAGGTTAGAGTGGGTGCGATGGAAGCCATGAGTGATGAGAGATTGTAGAGATGTGATAATGCTGGCCAAGCCGGGCTACCTATATGTAGTGACAAATGGCGGGAAAAATGGGAGCGGGAAGACAGGAGGCGGGAAGAAAGAGGCGGGGAGAAAGTGGCGGGAAGAAATTGGCGGGAAAAAATTGGCGGGAAGAAAGAGGCCGGAAGAAATTGGCGGGAAACAATTGGCGGGAAACAATTGGCGGGAAGAAAGAGGCGGGAAGACAGGGAAGAAATGGCGGGAAGACGAGGAGGGAAGAGGGGGTTGGCGGAAAGAGGCGGGAAGAGGGGGCCAACGAACTTTTGAATTGAATTATTTTTATTTTTATGAATTTTTGATAATTTGTATTTTTAAATTTTTGAATTGAATTAGTTTTATTTTTCTGAATTTTTTGATATATTATTTGTATTTTTAAGATTTTGAATTGAATTAGTTTTATTTTTATGAATTTTTTGATATATTATATGTATTTTAAACATTTTGAATTGAATTAGTTTTATTTTTCTTAATTTTTTGATATATTATTTGTATTTTTAAGATTTTGAATTGAATTAGTTTTATTTTTATGAATTTTTTGATATATTATATGTATTTTAAACATTTTGAATTGAATTAGTTTTATTTTTCTTAATTTTTTGATATATTATTTGTATTTTTAACATATTGAAATGAATTAGTTTTATTTTTCTGATTTTTTTGATATATTATTTGTATTTTATGATTTTGAAAAAAGAAAAGTAATTTGAAAAAAGACCTTTAGTCGCGAGTTGTCCACACCAACCGCGACTAAAGGGTTTTTTCCGCGGGAAACGAAAACCCGGCGAAAATACCCTTTAGTCGCGGTTGGTGTGGCCAACCGCGACTAAAGGTACCCCTTTAGTCGCGGTTGGGGTCACCAACCGCGACTAAAGGGGGGGGTCCCTATATAAACGCGCGCGCGCGAGGGGGCGGTTCACTTCTTCGTTCTCGAATTCGTCTCCGCGCGCCAGTTCGTCTCCGCCGCGCCGTCGCCGCCGCTGCCCCGCCTCGTCGTCGTCGCCCGTCGTCGCCGCCGCCGCCCACCGTACGTCGCCGGCCCCCGCGCGCCTCCTAAACGTCGCCGGCCCCGGCCCTCTCGCCCATATGGCGCCGCCGCCGCCCTCGCCCACCATGGCGCCGCCGCCGCCCTCGCCCACCGCGCGCGCGCCGCCTCGCTCGCCCGCCCAACGCCGCCCACCGCCGCGGGGGCGCGCGCCGGCCGCGGCTCGAACTGCCGCCGCCCACCGCCGCGGGGCGCGCCGAGCACACGCGCCGGAGACGAGGGCGGGACGCGCCGCACACACGCGCGGCGCCCCTGCCCATCTCTCTCTTTTTTTTTGTTTTTTTTTGTTTTTGTTAATTAAAATTGTAAACTAAAATTTGACTTAAAAAATATTATGTAAAAAAAATTAAAAGTTGACTTAAATGAATTAACTTGTTGTTAATTAAAATTGTAAACTAAAATTTTGACTTAACAAAATTTAACAAATATGTAATATATAGTTAACAAAAATTTTGTACTCCCCTCGAAATTTTGACATAACAAAAATAATTTTGTACTCTCCTCGAAATTTAACATATAATTTTGTACTCCCCTCGAAATTTTGACATAACAAAAATTTACTTAACAAAAATGTGTTAGGTTAACAAAAATTCACACATGTAATAGTAACTAAAATTTTACTTAACAAAATTTAGACTTAATGATTAAAATTTTAACTTAACAAAATTTAGACTTAATGATCAAAATTTTAACTTAAGAAAAATTTTACTTAGAAAAATTTTAGACTTAATGATAAAAAATTTAACTTAAGAAAATTTTATTTGGGATCGAGAGGGGGCGGCGAGGGTTATGTGTCCTCGGCACCGCCACCGCCCTCTCGGTCAACGCCACACCGGTCTCTCGGTCACGCGGTCACTGCGTCCCCCTTTCGCCACCGCCACCGGTCTCTCGGTCACCGCCACACCGGTCTCTCGGTCACGCGGTCACTGCGTCCCCCTTTCTCCACCGCCACCGGTCTCTCGGTCACGCGGTCACTGCGTCCCCCTTTCGCCACCACCGTTCTCTCGGTCACGCGAACACTGCGTCCCCCCTCTCGCCTCCCTCGTCGCCCTCTCTCTTTATATGTAGAAGAGATATGATAATGCTGGCATATACACAATTAATTTGTTTTGACTACATGTTTTCGGGAGCGACATATGGCGGACGATAGAGCTGACCCGATTATGGACAACTATGATCCGGACGCTGAAGAACAAATCTTCGGCATCATAAAAGGCGATGTTCTATATGTGCCGACCGGACAAGAAGAAGATGATATCGATTCTTATCTGAACTTTGAGGGTGAAGATGAAGGGCATGGTCAGAAAGATGGTGCCGAAGGAACGTCGATAAACGACGATAATCTTCAGTTGAAAGTAGCAACCACCTCCGGCGCCGAGGTATATATATATATACATTGAGCCTCTGGTGATACAAACTCACTGATTTGAATAAATATGTGTGTACTAACGCGCGCGCCTCTCTTTCTTATTTTAGCCCTCGGCCGGATCGTCGAAACAATCGAGTACGTCGTCGTCAAAGCGTGGCGCAACCAAGACGATGAAAGCGGGAGAAACATGCACCATCGATGTTGTCGACGAAGCAACCGGCAGGCCGGCTGGAGCCCAGCAAGAACGCCACCAAGTTTGTCGGCCAATGCGGAGCCGTTGTTAGAGACAACGTCTCGATCACCCTCCGAGGAGTGGAATGAGCCAAAGAAGGCACGTGTTGGTTTCACTTTTGTCGATAAGAGAACAAAAAAAGATTGCTTCAACAAGCTTATGGAACATTTCGTTCTACCTCCGGAATACCGCAAATACGATGAGGAGGGTAACAAGATTGCGGAAAACAAGAAGAGGCGCAAGCTAGTCAAACAGATTCGCTCTTTCTAGGATGGCCAACGCATTCGGAAATACAAGCAAAATCTAGCCCATGACTTTGTCAACCAGGGCAAGACTCCGGATTTCAAAGGACAATATGAGAAAGCGCAACATGATTGGCCAGAATTTGTGAAGCAAAAGAAATCGGAGCGAGTTCCTTGAACTATCGAAAAAAAATAAGGAAAATGCGGCCAAGAAGGAGTACAATCATAAAATGGGGCCGGGAGGGTATCGCTTTTGGCAGCCTAGGTGGGAGAAGATGGAGAACGAGCTGAGGGCGCGAGGAATCCGTCCGGGTACGGAGGGATGGGACCCAAGGGCCAAAAGCTGGTGGTACGGGCATGGGGGATCGGCGAACCCGGAGACGAGGAGTGTGTTTACCGGGGCAAAATAATTACACCCACCCAAAAGCTTATTGAGGCAATGAGGGATGCTCAAGAGGGGAGGATCAAGTTCAACGGAGAGAACGACGCCACGACAAAAGCCCTCGGGAATCCACGAACACGGAGGACGTGTACGAGGCATGGGGCACATTCCGTGGAAAATAGGGTTCCCCCAGAACGATGACCCGTACGGTTACAGAAGCCGTAAGAGAAAGATGGATCGGGAAAAAGATGTTGTGGCGCGGTTGGCATCGGAAATGGATGTCATGAAGAAAACCGTGAGTGTACTAGTAGCCGAAAGAGATGCAGCTCAGGCGCAGCATGAAGATCATCCATTGGATCTCGGAAGCGGCCAGAAGCGGAGAAGCAGCGTGGCTTCCACGGAGGCCCCATCGGCTGGTGCACCGACGATCGAAATTACTGCACCGGAGCCTGCGGTGGTCGAAATTACTGCACCGGAGCCTCCTCGCTACCCCGTGGACGATATAAAGGAGATGAAAGCATGTCATCTGTATTATCCTATCGGGAACATGTCCATGAAGGTAGCCATCGGCGAGTGCTTTACCACGGAGCACTCCACCACAACAACCCCATTCAAGATGGCTATGCTCGTGTCACGGTGGAGGACATAGTCCAAGGGTTTGAGGACACTGGACATTGACATTGATACACCGAAGGGGCGACAAGACTTGGAGATGTCAAGCGCCGAGTTCATTCTATGGCGGAAGAAGTTTATCAAGTTTCCGAGGCGGCGCCAACAAGTCCACCCCTACGGTGGTGGTGGTGGCGGCAGTGGCGGTGGTGGTGGTGGTGCTTCACCTACACCTCCTTCACGAGGGCCGACGCCGCCCCCAATTCACCTCCGGCGGGTAAGCAGCCGCCGCCCCTAGTCCGCCCCGGGCGGGTAAGCGAACGCCGCCCCCAATCCACCTCCGGCGAAGAAGCGAGAGCAGCAGTCCTGGATTATTAACCCGGACCCTTACGTACCTAAGAAAACAAAGGTACCGGAGGTATCACTGAAGCCTCTCCCCACGAGGCCTTGGGAAAGTAGTGCCGAGGAAGTCGAGGCGGGCGCGGCTGCTGATTTAGAGAAATGGAAGGCGAGCTGCAAGAAGAAAATAGAGGGCGAGCCCAAGCCAGTATATTCGATGAGCAAAAGAAGTGGGCTAAGTCATTTTTGAACACACCGTCCCAAGCCGCAAAGAATCCGCACTGACGACTATGCACGTGAACTTCGTAGGCAAGCACTCGCGTTCAAGAGGAACCAAGATTTGGCGGAGAAGAAAGCCTTGGAGGAGGCCGAGAAAAAATTAGAAAGGGGAAAGAAGTTGCCCAGCTCGGGGAACAAAGTAAACAATCGATCGCCCCGCTCATAGTGCAAGCCGCCGGTCCGGATGCCCCCGATATCATAGCAGCTGCGGCGCTTATGGATTGACTGTAACGAGTGCCAGAGAACAAGCGGCCGACTTAGGTATCACTCTTCGTGTACTGTTAGGCCTTGATGAGGCGCCAATGAAGGACATAGTTTTTACATATGTGAAGAATGGCCCTCTCGTCGAGCCTGCGCAGGAAGAGGATCTACCTCGACAAATGAAAGGTCTGCTAAATTGGTACAAGAGTTACATAAAACTTAAAAACGCCAAAGACTATATTTATGCGGAAGTTAGAGTTGAGCATCACTTCAAACATTACTATATAACAATTCATCGGAGTGAATTGTTCCAGCTGTTCAATCTGCGCGACCTCGACAAATCTATCATCGGTTGCTACGTTACGTAAGTGATTTATTAATTTCTACCCCATCTCGTTCATTGCCCGCACTATATATTGTCCTAACTATCTTGTTGTCTACGCTATTATGCGAATGAAGAAGCTGGAAATGCAAATAAGGAACATCAATGATGTTGGGTTCATTGACCCACACATCGTTAATTCATATGTGTTACAACACCACCCCGCCGACGTGGAGGAAGACCTGTTTCGGTTTATTAGAAAACAGCAACTCAAAAGTGATATTCTATTTCCTTACCATTTTGGGTGAGTGTTTCTATCTTGAGCACATTCTCTTTTGTTTACTCTCCATGCATGGTATGTGGCTAATCGATGAGTTATATATGCAT
>NC_061513.1:279594387-279691944 GCF_022539505.1 Lolium rigidum
CGTACTAGTTCAATCATTTTAAAAAAGTAAGCATTGGTATCATTGAATTAACTATGTCCTCAAATTTGGCTTGGTCTCCATCATCCACGAAACCATCGTATAGTTAATGGACCATTTGTGCATGGTACCTCGCTGAAGCTATCTGCCCCTTCTCTTTCTTCTCCTCATTAACGCCTTTCAACTCCTTCCTTTTTTATGCTTTTCTTTTTTTCTCCTCCTTCCTTTTTTCATACTTGCCTTCATTCTGCTTAGTGGAGAGACCTGCTACTCCAACTTGCATCTACACATTATCATCATGTTCTTTCCTCTTAGCAAAGAGACTTGCTCCTCTAGCTTGGATATGCATAGAGTGGTTGGTTATCTCAAGCGTCTACATAAGTCAATGGCCTACAACAAAATAAGAAGATAGAAAGGCCCTTGCCAAGTGCAAGTCAACTATGGGATTCATCGATCATTGAGAATTACATCGTGAAAATTGTAACCACCTATGTCTACTACATAAGTAGTGGTCCTAAAGTGGCATCGGTTGACAACTCTAAAATTGATGTTAACAAATTATACTATTTTGGGTGTGTTTGGGAATAGGTCCACCGCACCAATCCAACACCAATCCAACACTGAAGCGGGTGAAGCTATCACAAACACACAAACTCCGTACTAAGCAGAGTGAAGATGGACCTCTCCTAGTTCAATTTACCCAAGCGAACAAAGATGTGCTTCATGTTGGAGATAGTGCTCTAGAGGCAAATAATATGTATTATTTATTATTGTATCTCAATAGTTTATAATAGTTTTGTACCATGCTATAATTGTATTAATAGGAAATATTGATACATGTGTGGTATTGTAAACAAACTAGGGTCCCTAGTAAGCATAGACATACTAGTTTATTGAAGTCATTCGATGATCGAGGTTTCCTGATCATGGACACACGTCATTGATAATGGAGTCATATCATTAGGTGAATGATATGATAGACTTACCCAACATATAAGTATTGTAACGCGATCATGTCACTGAGTTCAATGTTATGATGTTTGTGAAATCATAGAGACATAAATCCTTAGATCGCGAGATCATATCTAATCGCTATTACCGAAGGCTGCTCCGATTGCATCAAACATCGTGTGGAAGGGTGCTCATAAAGGTGTTCTCGAGTATTCCGAAGGGGCTGGCTGAGACGTATGTGTCAAGAGCAGGATTTGTTCATCTGCGTGATGGGTAGATACTCTCGGCCCACTCGGTGAGATTATATCCATAAAGCTGCGCAGTGTATGACTAGGTTATGGGGATGGAAACAAACGGGAACGAGTTGAATGTCTTCGTCTATAACGAGATTAAACTAGGTATCGTGATACCGGTGATCATATCTCGGATGAGTGCCGGTATCACGAGAACAAATAGAATGAGACTTGACGTAATGGTTCTAACGATGATCACATATTTGTGGAATATATGGGGTCATTATTGTTCTCCGGAACACCCTAGTGATCATTGATCGGAGAGGCATCTCGATCATATCTGTGTCGTTCTCGAACCGTAGGGTAACACACTTAAGGGTTCATCGAAACTAAAGATAGTGTTGGATTCATCGGAAATAGAGAGATCCGGAAAGGGTTCCGGGAGTATCCGAAAGATGTTCGGAGTGATTAGGGAGGTGTCTTGAATCATTGGTAATTAAACAATATGTTTAATATGTTAATTAAATGAATTAATATATTAAAATGTCATTTATTTAATTTAAAAGGCTCCCTACACCTAAATGGGCCCCTCCCGGAAGGGGAGCCCATTAAGGAAGTGTGACCGACCACCCCATGGGCCAAAGAGGGGGCCGGCCGGCGTACCACCTCCCCCACCCCTTTGTTCACCTTGTCAACTCTAACCCCTAGTCCCCCTTACCCCTATATATATAGTGGCCACGTGGAGGGAGGAAAATACAAAATTAAATAGATAAATCTCTCTTTCTCTCGCTAGTTTTTCTCTTTGTGCGGTTCCCCAAAGTACTGCGTAGGGAGGGAGACAACCCTACCCAGTACGCGGGAGCACTACTAGGATTCAGATCCAGAAGATCTACTTCCGTAGCTTCGCTGGATCGGAGTCGGGAGCATCGTTGAGCACCGTACACATGTGTGTGAAATTACAAGGTGTTGCCACTTGCGGCACTCGACGTTGTATGAGAGGACATCATCTCGATCATGAGGTCGGCGGCGAGTACGACTACATCATCCATGTTCTAGCGGAACATTAACCATTTTTCGTTCTACAAGGGTATGTCACCGAAAGCTTCTCCGTCGCAACATTACTCTTATAAAGATCCGGACAATCAAGATATGCTAATTATAATTTTTTGTTTTACTGCTACGAAACCCTACACTTCACTTACTGCACTCCACCGCTCACTTCACAGTCATACATATTCTTGGGAGCTCAACATCAGTAGTATATGCTTTACCGACAGTGGTCCATTCTTGGTTGGTGTCTTGGGTGGTCCCAGAGACAGCATTCAAGACCCATATGGTTCACTATGAGCATACAGTCATGCCATTAGTCCTAACCAACGCACCGGCAACATTTCAATACCTGATGACATATTCAAGGCACTCTCCATAGCTTTGTCATGGTATTCTTCGATGACATACCCGTTTATAACAAGAATATGACAGAACACCTACAACACCTGCACACTGGTTTATAACATATTAAAATACTCTTATATTATGGGTTCTGTTGACATTATGTGTCAGCTTGGTGAAGTATTTTACTCTTATTCTATATGAGTGTGGTGTATAAGAGGAAATGGCGTGTGTTCTGTTGGAATGTTCGTGGTTTAAACTCTGACAACAGACAAAGGGAAGTGAGAGCCAAGATAGAGGAAAGTGGCTGTGATGTGATTTGCTTGCAAGAAACTAAATGTGAAACTTTTGATTGGTCCCTAATTCGAAAATTTTGCCCCAAAAGGTTTGATAATTTTGCTTTTTCTCCATCAGTGGGGGCCTCTTGGGGTATAATTGTTATTTGGAACTCCTCTGTATTCTCTGGTTCCTTGGTGCAATCTGTCAAGTATGGGGTGCAAGTGGAATTTACATCTGTACATAATAATGATGCTTGGAATTTGATTTGTGTCTATGGGCCTTGCCAAGGGGAAGAAAGAGATAATTTTGTGTCTTGGCTTTATAATATCCATATTCCAGCTGATGAAAACTGGATTATTTTGGGAGATTTTAATTTTGTGAGATCACAAGATAATAGGAACAGGCCTGGAGGGGATATAAATGCCATGTTCTTGTTTAATGACATCATTGGTCACTTGGGGTTGCTTGAATTACCTATTAAAGGCAGAGCTTATACTTGGTCAAATATGCAGAAGGAACCATTATTAGAGCAGTTGGATTGGTTCTTTACTAGTGCTAACTGGATAACTGATTATCCTAATACAATGGTGTTTCCTCTAGCTAAAATTGGTTCTGATCATGTGCCATGTGTCTTAAATGTGGATACTAATATACCTAAGGCATCTCTGTTTAGATTTGACAATTATTGGGTTAATATGCCTGGCTTTTTGGATTGTGTCAAGAGTTCATGGGATAAGGGGTCTAAAAAGAACTATAGCTCAACTATTTTGGCAGATAAATTAAAGACCTTAAGGCATGACCTGAAGAAGTGGCATGTTAGTATGGCTAAATTAAAACAGATGATCA
Organism: Lolium rigidum; assembly: GCF_022539505.1. Taxonomy (NCBI): domain Eukaryota; kingdom Viridiplantae; phylum Streptophyta; class Magnoliopsida; order Poales; family Poaceae; genus Lolium; species Lolium rigidum. Next base: position 279,598,086 of record NC_061513.1, read on the forward strand.
AGAATTGTAATTCAGTGATTCTATCAATGGACTCTTTGGAGGAGCTAAGACCTTTGTATATAACTGAATTCAATTTCAGGAGAATTGTTAAAGAGCATTTGGATAGTTTGCTCCTGGCTGAGTGTAATTACTGGAGGAAACGTTGCACTATTAGGTGGATTCAACTTGGGGAGGATAACACAAAGTTCTTCCATGCCATGGCTACTGAAAGGTATAGGAGGAATGCTATTGCCATGCTTAGAGATGTTGATGGGAATGAGGTCACAGATCATGATAGTATGGCAGGGATATTATGGAGGGAATATAAGGAGAGGATGGGCAGATCTGAACCCATTTCCATGCAATTTGATTTGGATAGAATCTTGCACAAAGTGGATGGGCTACAAGAGTTAACTAAGCCTTTTGAAGAGGCAGAGATGGATGAGATAATTAAGCATATGCCAGCAGATAGGGCCCCTGGGCCTGATGGCTTTAATGGTTTGTTCTTAAAAAAGTGTTGGTCGATTGTCAAGAAAGATTTTTATAAGCTAGCTGCTGATTTCCATGATGAGTCTATCCAGTTAAGGAATATAAATGGTTCTTTCATCACCTTGGTGCCTAAGAAGCCTGTACCAGTACAGGTCAATGATTTTAGACCTATCTCTTTGACAAGTGTGTGTGTGAAATTTCTTACTAAGCTGGCTGCAAATAGACTACAAGATAAAATTCTTTCTTGTATACATAAGAATCAGTATGGCTTCTTGAGGGGTAGATCTATCCAAGATTGTTTGGCTTGGTCTTTTGAATATCTTTTTTTTGTGCCATGCCTCTAAGAAACCAATAATACTCCTTAAGTTGGATTTTGCCAAAGCATTTGATACTATTGAGCATGAGGCTATTCTACAAGTCACGCGAAGCCGACACGCGGCATGTGACCATGGGACTTGTACTTATAGAGAAAGAGCCAAGAGATTTTGGGGAAGATTTGAATTTCCAGGAAAACAAGGCTAGGGGAGAGCGGGAAGAAGAGGAGTGATAGGAGCTAATTTCTTCATCTCTTTGTTGATCATGCGGAGTAACAAACCGCTGGGATTTGCCTTGCCACGGATTGGTGACATGGGAGACACATGCACCATGCAACTAAATAGCCAGTAATCACAGGCTCAATTCGAGGCATTTATTATGGACTATACGGGAGAGATCAGCTCAATTCTCTAGAGGTAGTTATTGGTAGTTATTATTGACGGTAAGGTTAGTGCTTCTTTTGGAATTCCAATGAGAAGCCCAATCTGTGCCACAATGAATGAGCTCTAGAATTAACGTTTGATTCCGACGTTTCCTTTGCTCCAAGCTATTCCTGGAAACATTTCTTTGTTGTCCCTTTCCTTCAGATACCTATCCTTACTAAATACTTATACTGCAGTCAAATGCTCCAAAGCTAACTTATACTGGTGGAACTACGGCACAACAAAAAATTCTAGAAAATCCACTAAGCAAAGTATATCAAATCCTAGAAAATCCTCTAAGCAGCCCTGGCGCGCCTCGCATATCATCGTTGCCGCCAACAACTGTTAGGCAGTGAAGGCCACGTACAAGTGACGTTAGCCACTTCTATCCTTCTCCTGGCTAGGCTAGTGCCTTTTCCGAACGGCGTAACGGAACAATGCAAAGCTACATCTCCTGATCTTCTTTATACAGCCTTAGCAAAAAACTGAGCAAGTACCTACCGAACAAGGATTTTTCTTTAAGAAAAATGATTGATAAGCTAATCAACTAATTACATGTGCGCTAGAGATTTAAAAAATAGCAAAACAAGTGGTAGGTGTTAATTTCTTCATTTCCCTCATAATCATGGGGAGCAATGGACCTTATGGATTTGTCGATAGTAGTTATTATGGACTGTACTGGAAGAAGAGCAACTCAATTCTCTGCTCCAAGCTAGCCCTGAAAATACTTTTCTCTTGTGCCTTTCCTTCAGATACCTATCCTTACTAAATACTTACTCCAAAGCTAACTTATATCTAGTCAAATGCTCCAAAAAAAAAATACTAGAATATCCACTAAGCAAAGTATATCAAATCCTAGAAAATCCTCTAAGCAAAGTATATCACTACAGCAGCCCTGGCGTGCCTCGCATATCATCGTTGCCGCCAACAGTGAAGGCCAAGTACAAGTGACGTTAGCGACTCCTATCCTTCTCCTGGCTAGGCCAGTGCCTTTTCCGAAAGGCTTAATGAAACGATGCAAAGCTACATGTCCTGATCTTCTTTATACAGCCTTAGCAAAAAACTGAGCAAATACCTACCGAACAAGGATTTTTCTTTAAGAAAATAATTGATAAGCTAATCAACTAATTACATGTGCGCTATAGATTAAAAAAAAATAGCAAAACAAGTGGTAGGTGCCCCTAATGATCATGGGGAGCAATGGACCTTATGGATTTGTCCATCTCCCTAATGATCATGGGGAGCAATGGACCTTATGGATTTGTCCATAGTAGTTACTATGGACTTCACGGGAAGGAGAGCAACTCAAATCTCTAGAGGTAGTTATTATGGACCGTAGGATTCTGGAGGGAGGGCTTCTTTTCAAGTTCAGTGGAGAAACCAAAGCTGTGCTGCAAGGAATAAGCTACAGAATTAAACGTTTGCTTTTCTTTTCCTTTTCCTGATCAAATTGTCATCTCCGCATGGATAAGAAGCTAGCCCTGGCATTTTCTATTTCTTATGCTGGCTGTTCAGATGCCTAAGCAAATTCTCTAAGCAAAGACAACCGTGGACGAAGATAATCATCGCAATCAACAGATGTTACAACGGCGGGAGAGTGTCAAGGAGTGAAGGCCACGTACAACTGAAGCTGGAAATTTTTTGTCCCTCTCCTTCTCTTGGCCCTTGAGTAGCAACTGCCTTTTCCTAACGGCCTAATGCCATGATGCAAAGTTACTTCGTGTCTTCTTTATATGAGCAATCAGCATGTGCGCTAGAGATTAATTTTTTTGGCAAAACATTTGTTGTCTTCTTGTACAATTAGATCAGTAAATGCTAATCTATAAATATTCAAAATTTGGGCATGACCCACTCTTTTTTGTACACCTTGGTCACACAGCGAATATTTGGCAATAAAGATGCACAGAGCACGGCATTTGTGTCATCTAGCAGCTTAACTAAAGACGGGTGCAAATTAAGGGCAAATGTTACAAAACGTGCAAAGGAGATAAATATTACAAGTCCTGATTGTTGAAACAAGATTGTTCCCCTGATGATTTTTTACGAGTGAGCATGGCAGGTCACGACGGGCCAAAGAAGCAGCCAGAAAGCCATGGAGTCCGCGGTAGACCAGGCCGTGACGTCCTGCTCAACACCTGGCAGCATCAAGACCCTCCCATGATGCACCAGACCGGGCTACGGAACCTGCAAATCACATAAAAAGATATTATTATCAACATGTTTGGTTATTACTGATACTATCATCGATTCCATAGATAGAAGCCATTTCGCTACAGAGCAAGGTTCGCAAAAGACCACATCAATATAGACAGATACAAAGCGACACATGTGCATGCAATGAGAGATGGGATGGAAACTTTGACAGTAATCACAGGAATGATCTTCTTTTCCCAAAGGAACTGGATTTTTGACCATGTCAAAGAAACAAGTGTGCATGCAAACAGGTCACTAGCTATTAGGTACATGCAGCAGCACCAGCCACAGCTAGAATAGACAGGTAGCTAGTTTCAGGTTTTAGTACATAGCTACTGAAGACATAACAAAATAAAGATCAAAGCAGCTCCCAGGTCTAGGAGCTCATTATACACAAATATAAGTCTACATTATGCTATTAAGTAACTACCTGCAAACCAGTGTGTCGTGGCTGCAACTATCACAACCCTGGAGCTTTGTGAATCCTTCAGTCTACATACACAGTCCAGGTCCTGGAGAAACTTCCAAGTCAGACACGAGACAGCAAAATAACAAAACCCCTATTAAATAAGAACTCAAGCTATAGGTTTAGCCCACATCCAATAAAGTTTGATACAAGGTTGAAAAACACTCACCCATTCAATCCAACATTCAACAGATAGGCCAACCGAGACAAAAGCCACTTGGCATATAAAAAAAGCCACATGTAGGTAACACTGTTGATGCAGCATTCTCAGGGACTAAGGATACCCATCATCTAAACTTGATAACTATCAACAAGAGTATGATAGCCCAGCCTGTAGCAGCATCAGCACCCACTAAATAAGAAGATCAGAAGGGTACAACAGTACCAACAGTAAAGCTAGCATATGCTCAAAAGGTAGGAAGTAGAGGTGAAACAATCAAAACTCAATGTCACCTTTTCTTAAGTTAACAACAGCATATCATGGCAAAAACATGCTATTCAAAAGAAATAACATTGACATATTTAAAGTATACCATGATTATGCTTAAGCAACAGCCACCCACGTAGAAAAAAATTCTCACATAAAAAGATTTGGAAATGCCAGACAGGTTTGCCCCAAATGTATGCTTAAGCACAAACCTGACCATTGACGTTGGCGTTTCTTAGCATGTGTGTATATATAGTTATATACCAACCTAGAATCATCTCGACCCATTCTGCAAACCAGGAAAAAATAGTCAAAATATTTTTCTCATTGATAACAGTAGGCATAAGAAGCTATGGACACATATGCTGCCCCAAGATGCATCATTGTAGGTTTTAGCATTTGTTTCAATTGCACCCAAACTATGCATTGTAACTATGTAATGTCTTTTAAATCTGATAAATATATATTGTGCACCTTCTGTTGTAGGTTTTAGCACTTGTTTTAATTGCACCCAAACATTTCATTGTAAGACTACCAATATATAATTTTAAAATAATCTGATAACTATGTATTCTGCAGTCCCAACAGAAGGTTCAAACTCTAGCTGCAGCAGGAGATACATCTGATCAACTGCCATTTTATTGTGGTTTACTATATATTTTACAGGAGTTCATCTAATGTGGCACAAGAAGGCACTAGTATATTTTTTCTTTGCCAAAATTGCACCTTTGGGGGGCGTTGCCTTGGATCGATGCTTGAAACTATTGTGCCATGCGTTTGATCACGGCAAGACAACATAGCCGCAGTTCCAATGGACCCATTCACCAACCTATAATTTGTTTTTTAACTTTCCAATGCCACATCGAACCTAATCCTATCATATCCTTTTAACTTTGCAGTGCCACAGCGAACACATAAAATAAGAATGCAGATCATCGTCGGCTCAAATGTCAGAGAACAGTACAGCAACGTCTAGATACCAATGAAATGGCAGAGCACGTAGACGAAAGAAGGGAGAAACGGAAGCTCACCTTAACTATGGAGATAAAGAAGAAGCCACCGTTGCAACGGTTGTGGCGCGGTGAACTCACTACGATCACACGGCGGGGACGCCTGCAGTAGTCGAAGCCAAAGGCCTACAACCACGAAGCGAGGCGCAGGAGGCAGCGGCAAGCATGCAACCACACCACCCATGCTTCTAGGATCTGCCAGTTATACAAATCAAGTAAATTTAGTACATCAAGGAAATTGAAAATGGCAACATGTACAAAAGGTATATTGTCAATGAAAAATGCACAAGAAACCATGTCATTTAAGTAAAATTATGTGATCATTATCACAAAAAACAATAATTAGAACATGATACTCATTAAATCAAGCCTGCCATGACTCCCCTTGAAGAAGAAAGCCATAACAACAATTTCTATGACTCGAAACCAGTCAATTTGTCAATTATAATGGTGTGATGCTTCTGGGCTTCTGGCATGCATAGGATTCCAAGTGAAGGGATACACGTTGTTCAGCTGGCATGTTTGGTTTTGTCAATTATAATGGTGTGATGCTAATGGCATGCATCTCAGAAACATAAACATTGCCAAGAAATTTTCAAGTGCAATCTCTTTTCAAGATAGATGACTGCAACCTACAAATCTGAGCAATGACTTCAGCTACGAGCCTACAAAGTTGAAGTGTTTTTTCAGAAAAGGCAGCAAGATTCACCTACAACTCGTAGACATTCGTTGCCCATGCGCCGTGAGTGGTGAAAGTATCTCTCCTGAAAAACCCAATGCCCATCGTCACCATCACCACCGTCTTAGACTCTACCACAATCCTAGACTATCTAAGGTTTTCGCCACATACACAAACAAACATAAAACAACAGCGTTCCATCAGAAAGAGAGAAACAGACGCAAGGTCAAGGAAGGATGCGCCATCATGCTCACCGGGGGTGGAGACAGAGGGGTCGATAAGAAGTAGCAGCAGCCCACCGCCCCAGCATCAGAGGAGAGCAGCCACAGTCGGTCGGCCTCCTTGTTGCGGAGGCGTCGCACCTGGAAGAACTAGTTTCTAGATGCAGCCACACCACCCAGGCTTCTAGGATCTGACATGTATACAAATCAAGTAAACTGAGGACATCAAGGAATTTGAAAGTGGCAACATGTACAAAAGGTATAATCAATAAAAAAAATACACACGAAACCATGTCAAGCATATATTTAAGTATGATCAAACACCGAGACCAGAAAATTTGATCATGTATTTCAATCCTAAAGCACACATGGAATGCGTCAGACGCAAGACATTACCTTATTGTAGGCCAATGCGAAGGACACGTCACCTCTTGTGGGACCCACATTCACAAGAGTATTCTTCCAGGAGGACATAATAAAATAAGATGTTGCTATATTAGACGCTCACTTGCTGCCTAGTAGAGATCTTCTCGCCTGGAGTTTCGTTTTGTCAAATGGACAGATGGGATAGTGGGAAAAAAAATCAGCTCTTGCAACCAGCACCAATGCCAAAATCATGGAGCTCAAGGCGATAAATTTCATTGGGCTGCATAGTATAGAAATGTGTTAAACTCAAAACCGTCTCTGGATGGATCACCAAATACGTTATCGCAATCAGATAGAAAACATACTTATATGTTTCACTAACAACCTTCCACATTTCTACATCGAACGCATCCATGCCAATGCAGTAAAAAAGAAAAGGCATGCCTGACATGCAATACAATCACATAAGCATCAGAAAAGATCAGATACTTACTTGGCTGTGAACCTGGAACTTTTCTGTTACGCTGTGATAGTGCGACTTCAAAACCACTAAGAAAACTGTGAGAATACCACTCAAATCAAGCAGCTGAAACAAAAAGGAACCAGTCAATATCATTACAGCTATCTGTTGAATTATATAGTATCTATGTGATGTTAATAGTCCAGGGTGCTTACTTCAGCCAGCATCTAAAATATGCAAGCCATGAGCATCATAATAGCACCTTCACAATGGCGGGGTTTACACAAAAGGTTCAAAGCCATCTGAAACAAGAAGACGAACTAAACATCTTTTCATGAAGCGCCAACCTCCAACAACAGCACATACGATGAATGCAAACAAGCATGTTTGTTGTATTTCACGAAGAAGCAAGAAAACAGAGGACAAGTAAATACACACAAACTGATATTAGCTAGAGAAACATACATAGCAAATAAAAAGCAAAGAATAAGGAACAATGGATTATACATACTGACAGCTGAATGAGACTATAGCAGGCAAGCTAATAAGATCCAGAAACAACGAATCAAGGACAACAACTAAGTGTGGTCATTAGAGAAAAGCTGATACAATGATACAGCGTAAGATTTAATCTCCTTTGGTGTTATATGTGTCAGCACCTTGCAGCTACCTGTACCTTTACTTCAGTACATAGATCAGCAAATTTAAATAAACAAAGTAACCGTGAGTGGGGACTGGTCTTTCAATCCACCTTTACCCAGAATCAGCAATGCACATTACATTTACATCTGGTACCACAACTTAACCAAAAGATTCCAAGCATCAAAGAACTGTGCATATGTACGCAACATCTGATCAACCATATGTAGCCTTTCAATCAAAGGCTAATCAACTAGGAAACTTGCGATTTATATACTGGACCTGTAAACTCTACCTGGTCTGTAAGGAACTTGCGAGTTATATACTCATCAAGTCGTCATGAGCAGAACTCCTGGGACATAATCTGCATACACGATCAACAGATAAGAATGATTGTTAGTTGGCCCTTATTTGTAACATACAGATATACACAAATGATACCGGAGAAATAAAAACCCAAAAGATGCTCTCGTACGGGCAAGCTACTACAAATAGTCAACTATGAAAATACCTATAGTTCTGGAGTGAATATTATTCTCAGATGCCCCTCGTGTATGACATGTTGGTGCTCATATATGTTGTTCAGAACAACTTTAGTATGCTCCAGGGGAATTTATTGGGAATGTCAAGGAATAGATATGCATCCTTGACACCTTGGTCAAATCTAGTTGGCCAGTGTCTAGGAAGTATTTCACATGTCGCCTCCTGTAAGATGGGTAAGAGAATGAAGGAGAAGATACTGGGTGAGATCAAAATATACATTGACGTTAAATTAGATAAAAACTTGCATCCTATTTATGAAAATACTGAAGAAGCAAAACAGAAAGAATCCATAGAACAAATGGTCAAGGTTTGCATCCAAAGTAGAGCAAAATGCACGATGACAAGAACAAAGCTTTGCTGTAGAAGAAATACAATGCCAAAACTGAAAGAAATCATCTCCCTATACATGCTACGAGAGACTTGGATCAGAGCAATAATTTTCTGCATGTCTCACTCATGTATTTTGCTAAAGACCTTCCTAGCAGTATAGAAGTTTCTGTGGAATGGTTTAGTGAACAAAAAGAAAAGATGCCTAAACTTATTTCCACTGTTTTAGACAGGAGACGGAATATCTCCAGTACATGATAAAACTAGAACCGCATATGGATAATTCTATGTTTCAAAAGACAGAGTAGCACTATCTGGATCCCTCAGGTTGCAAACGAAGTACATACAAAATGCTGCATACACACAGATCAATGTAACAATTTAAATGATCTTATATATGCTTTTGAACCTTACAAGCATGGTTTAAAAAGCGTCGCTTAGGCGTCGCCTAGGCATCAAGGCGCTCCCCCTCCGCTTTGTAAAAACGGCCGCTTTAGGCGCCTAGGCGTCCAAAGCGCCCGCCTAGGCTTCGCCAAGGCGCCAAAGCGCCCTCCCTCCTTAAGGTGTCAAGGCATCGCCTTAAAAACCATGCTTACAGGTATGGCAAGAAAATGAACGCACTCATGAGAATTGACTGTAAAGTTAATTTCTTAAAGCATATGATATGAAAATATGGATCACAAACTGATTAAAAATATCAAATTTAAGATGACTAAGAAAAAGCTGAGTGTATAAAATAGCACAAATTCTAAGTTTCAAAAGACGGCGTTACAAAAGTAATTTTATGTCGTGATTCTTAATTCACTTAACACCATGTGTGAAGAAAAAATGCACACTGACTGTAGCTTTCTTGCCAAATTATACAACACTGCCATGAACAAAAAAATAGTGGCATATAACAAAACAGAAAAGTACTCACATTCAGGTCCTACTTCTATCTAGAAATCGAATTCAATATAAAGAAACCCACACCAACAATATTCATATGCCTTTCACCGAAGGAGCACCAATACTTAAAACTCTGGGCATATCCGCGTATGATACTCCACCGATACTCCAATAGCTTGATATGCTGGCAATACACATCTCCCAGGAGTATCATCTTTTCCGTTTTAAAAAGAAATAAAAGAAATGCCGACAAACTACCGCCTGCCGGGGACATCATCGAAAGGACAGGGACACGGGAAGCCCAGTGGAAGCCCACTACTAACCCTGGCAGCCAGGGACGCCATCGATGTATTTTGCAAGTATCACTGAATGGGGGCACAGTATAATGATAGAGGAATTTGATGAGATGACCATTTGGGCATTGAGGACTTTAAAAATATTATTTATCTTTATTACAAGGTAGTTTATTAATTTTTATCAGCTTGGAGGCAGTGAATACGGCAGTATTTTGATCAGCATTGCATGTTCTTTATCTTTATCACAAGCCATTTTATTAATTTTTTTACAAGGTGGAAGTATCTCTCCTGAAAAACCCACTGCCCATCGTCACCATCACCACCGTCTTAGACTCTACCACAATCCTAGGCTATCTAAGGTTTTCGCCACATACACAAACAAACATAAAACAACAGCGTTCCATCAGAAAGAGAGAAACGGACGCAATGTCAAGGAAGGATGCGCCATCATGCTCACCGAGGGTGGAGACAGAGGGGTCGATAAGAAGCAGCAGCAGCCCACCGCCCCAGCATCAGAGGAGAGCAGCCGTAGTCGGTCGGCCTCCTTGTTGCGGAGGCGTCGCACCTGAAAGAACTGGTTTCTAGATGCAGCCACACCACCCAGGCTTCTAGGATCTGACATGTATACAAATCAAGTAAATTGAGGACATCAAGGAATTTGAAAGTGGCAACATGTACAAAAGGTATAATCAATAAAAGAAATACACACGAAACCATGTCAAGCATATATTTAAGTATGATCAAACACCGAGACCAGAAAATTTGATCATGTATTTCAATTCTAAAGCACACATGGAATGCGTCAGACACAAGACATTGCCTTATTGCAGGCCAATGCAAAGGACACGTCACCTCTTGTGGGACCCACATTCACAAGAGTATTCTTCCAGGACATAATAAAATAAGATGTTGCGATATTAGACGCTCACTTGCTGCCTAGTAGAGATCTTCTCGCCTAGAGTTTCGTTTTGTCAAATGGACAGATGGGATAGTGGGAAAAAATCTGCTCTTGCAACCAGCACCAATGCCAAAATCATGGAGCTCAAGGCGATAAATTTTATTGGGCTGCATAGTATAGAAATGTGTTAAACTCAAAACCGTGTCTGGATGGATCACCAAATACGTTATCGCAATCAGATAGAAAACATACTTACATGTTTCACTAACAACCTTCCACATTTCTACATCGAATGCATCCATGCCAATGCAGTAAAAAAGAAAAGGCATGCCTTCAATGCAATACAATCGCATAAGCATCAGAAAAGATCAGATACTTACTTGGTTGTGAACCTGGAACTTTTCTGTTACGCTGTGATAGTGCGACTTCAAAACCACTAAGAAAACCGTGAGAATACCACTCAAATCAAGCAGCTGAAACAAAAAGGAACCAGTCAATGTGATGTTAATAGTCCAGGGTGCTTACTTCAGGCAGCATCTAAAATATGCAAGCCATGAGCATCATAATAGCACCTTCACGATGACGGGGTTTAGACAAAAGGTTCAAAGCCATCTGAAACAAGAAGACGAACTAAACATCTTTTCATGAAGCGCCAACCTCCAACAACGACACATATGGTGAATGCAAAACAAGCATGTTTGTTGTATTTCACGAATAAGCAAGAAAACAGAGGACAAGTAAATACACACAAACTGATATTAGCTAGAGAAACATACATAGTAAATAAAAAGCAAAGAATAAGGAACAATGGATTATACATACTGACAGCTGAATGAGACTATAGTAAGCAAGCTAATAAGATCCAGAAACAACGAATCAAGGACAACAACTAAGTGTGGTCATTAGAGAAAAGCTGATACAATGATACGGTGTAAGATTTAATCTTCTTTGGTGTTATATGTGTCAGCACCTTGCAGCTACCTGTAGCTTTACTTCAGTACATAGATCAACAAATTTAAAATAAACAAAGTAGAGTGGGGACTGGTCTTTCACACCACCATTACCCAGAATCAGCAATGCACATTACATTTACATCTGGTACCACAACTTAACCAAAAGATTCCAAGCATCAAAGAACTGTGCATATGTACGCAACATCTGATCAACCATATGTAGCCTTTCAATCAAAGGCTAATCAACTAGGAAACTTGCGATTTATATACTGGAACTGTAAACTCTACCTGGTCTGTAAGAAACTTGCGAGTTATATACTCATCAAGTCGTCATGAGCAGAACTCCTGGGACATAATCTGCATACACGATCAACAGATAAGAATGATTGTTTGTTGGCCCTTATTTGTAACATCCAGATATACACAAATGATACCGGAGAAATAAAACCCCAACAGATGCTCTCGTACGGGCAAGCTACTACAAATAGTCAACTATGAAAATACCTATAGTTCTGGAGTGAATATTATTCTTAGATGCCCCTCGTGGATGACATGTTGGTGCACATAGATGTTGTTCAGAACAACTTTCGTATGCTCCAGGGGAATTCATTGGGAATGCCAAGGAATAGATATGCATCCTTGACACCTTGGTCAAATCTAGTTGGGCAGTGTCTAGGAAGTATTTCACATGTCGCCTCCTGTAAGATGGGTAAGAGAATGAAGGAGGAGATACTGGGTGAGATCAAAAATATAAATTGACGTTAAATTACAGATAAAAACTTGCATCCTATTTATGAAAATACTGAAGAAGCAAAACAGAAAGAATCCATAAAACAAATGGTCAAGGTTTGCATCCAAAATAGAGCAAAATGCACGATGACAAGAACAAAGCTTTGCTGTAGAAGAAATACAATGCCAAAACTGAAAGAAATCATCTCCCTATACATGCTAAGAGAGACTTGGAACAGAGCAATAATTTTCTGCATGTCTCACTCATGTATTTTGCTAAAGACCTTCCTAGCAGTATAGAAGTTTCTGGGGACTGGTTTAGTGAACAAAAAGAAAAGATGCCTAAACTATGATTTCCACTGTTTTAGACGGGAGACGGAATATCTCCAGTACATGATAAAACTAGAATCGCATATGGATAATTCTATGTTTCAAAAGATAGAGTAGCACTATCTGGATCCGTCAGGTTGCAATTCTATGCTGTTGCAGAACATCAAGGACGAACTATGTACATGGGCTAGAGCAGGTGCCCAGGGCCTGCGGGTCGTTTTGCCACCAAGCTGGGATGTGCACTGATTTTTTATGTTTTATAGCCTGTATTCTGCCTCCTAGGAGGATGTAAACAAACCCCTATCTTTTCAATGTAATGAAACGCAGAGGTCCTTTGCGTTTTCTCGGAAAAAAAAATGCTGAATACACACAGATCGATGTAAAAATTTAAATGATCTTACATATGCTTTTGAACCTTACAAGTATGGCAAGAAAATGAACGCACTCATGAGAATTAACCATAAAATTAATTTCTAAAAGCACATGATATGAAAATATGGATCACAAACTGATTAAAAATATCAAATTTAAGATGACTAAGAAAAAGCTGAGTGTATAAAATAGCACAAATTCTAAGTTTCAAAAGACGGCATTACAAAAGTAATTTTATGTCGTGATTCTTAATTCACTTAACACCATGTGTGAAGAAAAAATGCACACTGACTGTAGCTTTCTTGCCAAATTATACAACACTGCCATGAACAAAAAAAATAGTGGCATATAACAAAACAGAAAAGTACTCACATTCAGGTCCTACTTCTATCTAGAAATCGAATTCAATATAAAGAAACCCACACCAACAATATTCATATGCCTTTCACCGAAGGAGCACCAATACTTAAAACTCTGGGCATATCCGCGTATGATACTCCACCGATACTCCAATAGCTTGATATGCTGGCAATACACATCTCCCAGGAGTATCATCTTTTCCGTTTTAAAAAGAAATAAAAGAAATGCCGACAAACTACCGCCTGCCGGGGACCATCATCGAAAGGACAGGGACACGGGAAGCCCAGTGGAAGCCCACTACTAACCCTGGCAGCCAGGGACGCCATCGATGTATTTTGCAAGTATCACTGAATGGGGGCACAGTATAATGATAGAGGAATTTGATGAGATGACCATTTGGGCATTGAGGACTTTAAAAATATTATTTATCTTTATTACAAGGTAGTTTATTAATTTTTATCAGCTTGGAGGCAGTGAATACGGCAGTATTTTGATCAGCATTGCATGTTCTTTATCTTTATCACAAGCCATTTTATTAATTTTTTTATGTATACTTGCCGTATCGCGGTATTGCTGTTTCTAGAACTTGTCGTTGTGCCCGCACTCGTATCGCCGTATCGGTGCATTGTAGCCTTTCACAACTAGAAAATGGGTATTTGTACAAGCCTTTCACACAATTAAAAAATTGACATCTCATAGTACTGACCTAAAAAAAAATTAAACCACCCTTCAATGGAAGCACATACTTTACATCTCCCTTTCAATGGAAATGAGCAAAATGTGCTCCATTTTGAAAACCCATTTCATAAGATAATTATATCCCTGCTACCAAGCAAGCTACTAACAGAATAACAAAACACATATCGACATGCTCAATCCGGATAAAAGAAAAATCCCAAGCTTCAGAGTTACTAACCATCAGTAACCTCACTTTGATTAACAGAACACGAGTTGAAACACCTAGGAGATAAGGATTTATACCTTCCAATGGCAGAACCACATCGACGAAGCCAGGCAGCAGCAAACTAGGGTTGTCTGCAGCTAGGCAGGGGCAGGGGTGGCTCTTGGTTGCCGGTCCATGCTGTGGGGAGGCCTGAGAAGAAGGGCACGTGGCAGCATCGCTGGTCATCGGCACTGGCAATAGGTGCGCTGGACATTGTCGCCACACCAATACCACTTGCGTTGTAGCACAACAACCGGGCCAAGCACTCCTCTTTCCTTGAAGTACAGGTGCATCTCCACGTGTGTCACTGCATGCATAAAGCGAGATTTTTAGAATGAAGAAGATAGATTTAAGAATTAAGGTTCTCGGATTTTCAAAAACAAACATATCTTGTGCATACCCTAAAGTAAAAAATCTCCAAGCATTATCACATGATTTATGAGGCTACAAATATGATAAATCTTTTCAAGAATGATATAACTTTTCAAGCACAAACAAATTACAGAAGGCCGCTACATATCAAATCAAACATTTTCGAGCATGATTAAACCCTAACCTACAAGTTATATATCCGAATAACTTGCATCAAACCAGAACCTCGGCAAGTAATCAACTTAAACTTCTGACCATGTAGGCTATAACACCAAGTGGTTGCATACATCAAAATAAGCAACGAGCGCTTCCTAAATATCTAGGAGAACAAACTACTTATGGGTGCTGGCTTACACAGGTACCAACGCCTCATGTGGGCTCCCAGTTCTGAAATTTCAAATACAAGTGCAAGCTAGCCTCGAATCCGGCTAGCAAAGTAGCTGCCGCAATCCTAGAGCAAACCAAGAACACCTTGTAAACCAAAGACCGGTGAATGCAATCGCGTAAGAGTGAAAGATCGCTTTTTTCCCCTACATACACCGAGGGCCGGTGCAGCGTCCTTCGTCGCAGAGATGCAAGGTCTCACCAGCGTGCGTGTCGGTGGGGACGACGGAGCTGCTGCTCGTGCCGGGGGTGGAACTTGGTGCAGTGATGGCGTAATAATAGTAATTTTCTGTCATGATTCTTATTTCACTTAACACCATGTGTGAAGAAAAATATAGCTTTCTAGGTAATTATACAATGCTTGCACAAACAGTTGCTTATCCAAACTGAAGTGATAAGTTGTACTGATTAAGTTCCTAACTCTTAAATCTATATAAAGAAGTAGAAAACTTGTCAGTTGCACATTGACTGTATCTGACTGTAGCTTTCTTGCAAAAATATACAACACTGGCATAAGCAAAAATACAGTGGCATATAAAGGAAAGGAGAAGTACTCAGATTCAGGTCATTCAATGTCGGAATCAAATTACTTACTCCCTCCGGTTCATATTAATTGACTCCAATATGGATGTATCTAGAACATATGGATGTATCTAGACACATTTTAGTTCTAGATACATCTATATTGAAGTCAATTAATATGAATCGGAGGGAGTATAAAGAATAAACCCACACAAACAAAATTCATATGCCTTTCAGGATTTCACCACCACAAAATGGTATTTGTACAAGCCTTTCACACAATTAAAAAAAATGACATCTCATAGTACTAACCTAAAACGAAAACCACCCTTCAGTGGAAGCACAAACTTGCCATCTCCGTTAGGAAATGAGCTAATCTGCTCCATTTTGAAAAACCATTTCATAAGGTATATATTCCTGCTACCAAGCAAGCTACTAACAGAGTAATAGAACACATATGCCATATCTATAAGCTCAATCCGCATCAAGAGAACATATGAAGTTGCAGAGTTACAAACCATCAATAACATCACTTGATTAACAACAGAACAGGAGTTGAAACACACCTAGGAGAAAAAGGATTAATACCTTCCAATGGCAGAACTACGTCGATAAACAGGCAGCAGCAAACTAGGGTTGTCCTGCAGCTAGGCAGGGGCAGGGGTGGGTCTCGGCTGTCGGTACATGCAGCGGGATGGCCCGAGAAGCAGGGCACGTGGCGCCATCGCTGGTCATCGGCAATGGAAATAGCTGCGCTGGATGTTGTCGCCACACCAATACCACTTGCGATATAGCACAACAACTAGGCCAAGCACTACTCCTTCCTCGAAGTACAGGTCCAACAGCAGTAGCCGCAGCTCCTCCTGCCAGTAACTTCTTTTGATGGCTAACGGCAGAATTACAAGGTTCAAGTTAGTTAGAACCATAGAAAGGAACTAGTAAATTACACTCGGCGAAGGGTGTGGAAGGTACCTTACTATGAGCTGTAGTCGTTCTTGTCCCCAACGTTGTCCAAGTGGAGATAGTCGGCGTTCCTAAACCCACCGCCGCCATGGTCTGCATGTTCTCGTACAGCTCCAGTGCCTCTCCCTATGTGTCACTGCATGCATAAAGATAGATAGTTGGAATTAAGAAGATAGATTTAAGAATTGAAGTTCTTGGGTTTTCAAAAACAAATATATTTGGTTCATATCCTAAAGTAAAAAAAAATCTCAAGCATTATCACATGATTTATGAGGCTACAAATATGATAAATCTTTTCAGCCATTATATAACTTTTGAAGCACAATCAAATTAATTATAGAAGGCCGCTACATATCTGATCAAACATTTTCGAGCATGATTAAACCCTGAGCTACAACTTATTATATGTCGAAATACCTTGCATCAAGACAGAACCTCGGCAAGTAACCAACTTACACTGCTGACCATATATATGAGGTTTAACACCAAGCGGTTACATACATCAAAATAAGCAAGAAGCGCTTCGCTCCTATCTAGGAGAAGAAACTACTTATGGGGTTCTGCGTTACAGCTAGCAACACCTCCAAGTTGTGAAATTTCAAATAAGCTCAAGGTAGCCTCGAATCTGGCTAACAAAGTAGCTGCAGCAAACCTGAGCAAACCTAGAACACGTTGTGGACCAAATACCGGTGTATGCAATCGTGTAATAGAGAAAGATCGCTTTTTTTCCAGTACATACACCCACCCAGGGCGGGTGTAGCGTCAGGGGATGCAATGTCTCACCAGCTTGCGTGTCGGAGGGGACAATTAACGGAGCTGCTGCTCGTGCTCGGGGTGGAAATTGGTGGCGGTTAAGGCCATCTCCCATCGATCTGTGGCTCGCGTTCTGGTGGTCCTTGGGGCTACGCCAGCGTCCTTCCCGAGCTGCAGAGAAAGAGAAACGAATGCAGCAGCGTCAGCGGGAGAGGAGGGGAGGACGTGAGGTGAAGGGGGAGGAAGTCCTGACCAGAGGAGAGCGGCGCATCTGGAGGGACCGGTCGGCGTCCTCCTCCTGGACGAGCACCGGAGCCGGACTGCGCCGGCGAAGGGTGGGGGCAGCGGTTCAGGTCGGGGAGCGGGCGGGAGAGCTGCTCGAGGCTCGGTTGGATCGTCCTTGACGGCGGCCGGCAGGGGATGCTTGGGTTCGGCGCGTGAAGCTATGGAGGCGCGGGATATAGACGAGGGAGAGGCGGCGGGGCTGGTGGCGCCGGCGAGCTGCGGGGTTGTGCGGCCGGCGAGCAGCGGGGTTGGGTGGCCGGCGTGGTGTTCCGGCGCGGTTCTGGTTGGTTAGGGACGACTTGGCGAGAAGGGTTATGAACACAATTCACGTGATTACTACGTATCTCCAAATTTGCATTAAGTGCAGGCTAAATAAAAGGGACGCCTCGATGGTAATGCATAGCTAATTAAGTGCAGCCTAAATAAAATTAGGGACGCCTCGATGGTAATGCATAGCCTAATTACAACGCACGCTGGCATATAGTATGCATCTCTCCTCAAACCGTCTCCTCATTTTCTCCCCCGCTGTTAAAGCTCCCTCCCAGAATGTGTTATGTTTTCGGGAGTTGCGGTTCATTCCGACCGTCGGATCAGTGGCATTTGGAAGGTTCGGATCGGTGGTTGTGTCAATCCATGTGAGGCGGCTAATGGTGATCTGATTGGCTGAGGCAACTTCGCGGACAAAATTTCCATCTCCCGCCTCTTAGCTGCCAAAACCAATAATACCATACTTGATTTCAGAAATACTGTATCCCCAATACTTTCTTGAAATTAAATATATGGTCCATTCTATACCCACATACTCCTCTTTTGAACATTGATTAACTTCGTCCTCACTGGCGACGGCTTGTCACATGATATACTCCGATGCTCTATACTCCATTTATACTTTCTTATATGAACTTGCATGCCCTTTTGCGATGCGCAGAAAATGCCGCCTAGCCCCAAAACTAACCTAGGAGTGAATTCGCAAAGAGTGATCATGATTCGCCCCACTTTGATAAAGCCTTTCCATGTACCTTTTTTAACGGGAAATGTCCCGAGGGACCCAGAGACTGCTCTATTCATATGTGGTGGCCTTACATTTACATAAAGGACCTTGAATTAAAAAGACAATACAATTTGGTGTTGGAATCTTACAAAAGGAACCCTACATAAATTAGCAAAAATGACATTCGGGTCCTTCTTCTTCCTTGTCACCACCAAGACTCGGATTGACTCGGATCGCGGCGACCAAACTCGGGACCGGGGACAACGAGCACTTGGCATGATAATGGTTGGAACCGCCGCATCGAGGTAGTAGAGCCTCCACCGAAGGAGGTTGAACACGCATGAGCGCATAGGCTGCACCGGCGTTTAGGGTGGCCGCCGACTCGGCCGAAGATCACGGCGACCGGACTCTGCGGTTGTGTAGGAACCCCAAAAAGTAGCAGCTCGATATTTCCCCGGAGATCTAGATCCCTTAACCGAGCATCCTTTGTCCGCCACCATGGCGTCGGTCGGGACTCGGCACCCGGATCTCGATCTCCCACACCGGGGCCTTATTCGAGGAGATGCCTACGGTAGCATCCATCTCGGTCCATCGGAGCTCCACGGGAAGAGGTTGCACCGCCGGGAAGCACCGGACCGGACCCAAGAGCTCGGCACCCTACTCCTAAACTACGGCATAACGCTAAGCCAAACAAACACTAGAACTAGTACTAAACCTAAACTACTATTGTACATGGGAGGGACCCTCACCCGTCTCATCGCCGCGATCGCCGGAGAGGAGAGGGGAGGGACCGAGCGTCCCAAGA
Organism: Lolium rigidum; assembly: GCF_022539505.1. Taxonomy (NCBI): domain Eukaryota; kingdom Viridiplantae; phylum Streptophyta; class Magnoliopsida; order Poales; family Poaceae; genus Lolium; species Lolium rigidum. The sequence goes on from NC_061513.1 coordinate 279,617,466, forward strand.
TCTAGAAGCAAGCGAGAGAGAGCAAGAGGGGCGGGAGCAGAAAGAAGCCAAGGATCAGTCATGTGCCTTATTTTATGTTAGGATATTTCTATTTACATACCATTTCACGTGTTCATCACCCTACCCCGGATTATCATCTTTTAAATGACATACCATTTTATGTGCATTACTTATGGCGCACGATTAATGATATCATAATACTTTTCATATCCTGTGCCATCCGATTGTCGCACGTTATCGAGGCACTTCCTTCATGCATGGATATATCTACAACAATTTCATTTCATGCATGTGTCTCCTGCCTCTGTCCATTCCTTCAGATGGACTCGGAGTGGCATAACCCCTTTAATAAGAAGCATATGACCTAAAGTGAGGACATAGAATAGAAAGAATGATAGTTGAGCGTTATTGATAGGAGAAACGGGGGCATACGATTTCATGTGTTGTTGTGTGTTGTTACTTTATTCATGAAATGATATATCACCCAACATTTCATGTCTCTTCCCGCATGAAGTAGGGAGGTTTTATGAAAAATAACCATTTCTTGTCTCTCGTTAGTGTTCGAGGGAGGATGGGGCTATACGACACACTTGCCGACACGGAGTGCCATAGTAGCGATGATGCAGGTGAATCTTAGGGTAGGGGGCAACATCGTCTTTAGTCAAGATATAGTACCCTACGGCTTAGGAAAATTTAGTGGCGCCATATTGCCAATGATGTTGGAATGGTGTGACAGCAAGGTGGCGCGATAGTGAGATCGACCGCGATTGACATAAAATGCCACGTTGGGGAGTGAGTGTCGTCGACACGGTGGTCCGACAGTGGCGGAGGCAAGTTAGTGGCGGTGGGTGGGCCACAAGACGGATCACATCGTGGGAGTTTGTCTTTTGGGGTGTGGGGGGGGGAGGAGGAATATGACTAGTAGCCTCCTTGGAGATGTGTTGGGGCCATTGTGCGTAAGTTCCCACAAGGTTGATGGTGGACTAGAAATTTCAAACTTGTAGTTACGATATTCGATAATGGCATCGACATATCACACATATGTATCAACATGGCATATCATGTGTCGCAAAAACCCACCATATGTATATATGTAGTCGTCGTATACTACGGGCTAGTGCACGAAGATCGATCAACATGACTAACTCTGCGTGGATGGCATATGCATCCATGAAATTGAAGGTGCATGAAGAGGCCAAAAGGAAAATGTGAAATACTAAGACCTCACATTCGAGTTAAATACGTTGCCATCAAGTTATGTCTTGGCTTTTACGAGGAGGTATATTATTTCTAGTAGTATATATATAGATTGATGGAGCAAAAAGTTATTTATAAAAATGAAGAAGAACAAAGAAAATGTGGTGACGGCCCATTATGTGGCTGGTGCGCCAAAAGCCGTCGGATGGAGGTCAAGTGCTGCGGTTCCTCCTGCCCAGCCCATTGCTGAACCCTAACCCCATTTCTCCTCTCTGTACGTCTTCTCCTGCGACGAGAGAGGTGGCGGCGGTCCGGCCACAACCATGCCTCCGTGTCCTGCTTGCTCGCCGGCGCTCGCGTGCGTTGGTGCGCGCGGCTCCGTCGAGCTCGCCGGACCTCGTCGGTGGGTGGCCGATGCAGCACGGTTGCGGTTTCTTCCTCCGATGCCGCACCCAACTTCGCCAACGCACGACCTCGCTGCCCGCGCTTCGCCGCTCCCACAGCCCCAGCGCCGTGAGGGCGAGGTCAAGCTCGCTGGGTCGACAATGAGGTCGCGACTGCCCGCAGGTCCGTGCGAGCTCCGGCACCACCCCTCGCGCCGGCGTATTCGCGGAGGTGCCGACGGCAGGGATGCCATTGCACAGGCACCTCCACGCGCAGGATGTGAAGGCCGGGTCGGGCGTGTCCACAAATTGCAGCAGGTTGAGCTGCTCGCCCCTGAACTCCACCACAAGCGACCAACCAAAGGTCGATTTTTTTCCCCCTTTGAGGTGCTCAAATCAATTGCTGCCCGATGCAGACTGTTTGGTGTACGTAGCTTTGTCAGTTAGCAGCAGGCCCCCAATACTGTGCTCTTTAATTTAGAAGATGCAAATCTCTATTTAGTAGCTGCTGCTTAATTAGACACACACGGAAAGATCCATGCTTGTTTCTTGTTTGGAAATTAAACCTAGCGTGAGATTCATGGAAATTTCAACATGGTTTTGATTTTACCTGCTTGTTGCCTGGCTTTGAACAAATTTTTGGAGTTTGCCGTGAAACTATATTTTGTACATGGAATACTGTTTTGCTTGTTCCCAAGCATGATCCCCTTTTGATGTTTACTACATACATGAATAATGAACAATATGGGTGGAACTGTGTATCTTGTTTATTCTTCATGTGTTTATTATATTTGAAGTCATTCATCTCCAGAAGTTGAAACCCATCTTGTTCTTCCCTTGAGTTAGTGCAAAGTGCGATTTCTTGTTTGATGTTCTAGAATTTGTACGGCGACTTGTGTGATGATTTGGTTCTAGTGACCTCCATGTAATGTATCGTCATAGTTTTATTCCTGATACTTGTTTGTTCGGTCGGTGATTGCACGAATTCAATTTGCTTGTGCTGATATGAATTGCATTGAAGTGTGTGTTAGCTAGTTACAGTTTATAAGGCCAAGCCTATGGATAGAATTGTTTTCCCTGTTTACACTTTGATTTGTAATTGCGCTGATATGAAATTGTGTCATCCTGTTTGAATTGTTTCTGGCCTTTTTCCAGGAGAAGTGTGCCAGCGTGGCATCGGCAAAAGGCAAGCTTGAAGGACGAGGTTTGGTTCATTAAGGGTTTAAGGTACATGCATCTGAATTTGAAACAAACTTAATCACCTCATGTTGTCATTGTACAACACTAGGTTGCTGCAGTTCAGGATCAGCTATATGCGTGGTCTACGGTTGATTCGGAATTGTCTTGCAGGACAAGTGTGAGGCTGTGGTTGAGAATAACAACACACGGAGTATAGCAGACGACTGCACTATACAACTGTTTCCTCTATGTCTCTCAAGGTATTTGACCAAATGCGCCATTTGCATGATGAATAGCCGTGCTCGGTATTTCATTTCTGGCATTGCAGAATAACTCCAGATTGCATGCCCTCATTACATGCTAGTTGGTTGTTGGTGGTTGTGTTTCTATATGTAATCGTGCTTAATATTTTGGAAAGTTAATATGTGATCATATTTACTGTCCAGTAAATCATGTGTGTATGCATGATTTCACCCTTTGATGATCTTGAAAGTCTTGGTTTTAAGTGAACATGACAATGCAACGTTATATGTTGTCGGGAGGGTTGCATGCTGTCCTATCATTTTGTGTTTAAATTGTTTATATGCAGATGGTGTTGCACAGAGAAATTGCCGCATGATTATAAAAAATAATCCGAGTATTTCCTTTCAAATTAGGACTCCAGTTGCTTATATGCTCACTGTGCATTCACTCCCTTGATGTATATCTCTGATGTGACTTAATGGATTGTTTGGGTGGCTTTGTTATCAGGAGAAGTATGCGAGCGTTGCAGGCATGGGCAAATGACAAGCTATATATACGGAGGAAGCTTTAATCGCCTCCTGAAGGTACATCTGAATTTGAACCAAACTTAATCACCTCCTGTTGTGATTGTACAATACCAGGTCGCTGCATTTCAGGACGTGCTAGTTATATAAGCAACTTACATGGAGTTGATGTTGGAATTTGTGTTGCAGGACAAGTGTGAGGATGCGGTTGAGAAGAATGCCAAGCTGGAGTAGCAGATGACTTTATTTCCTGTCTGTATATCTCAAGGTATTTTACCAAATGCAGCAGTTGCATGATGAGAATAGGTGTCCTGATCCGTAATTTTTATTTGTCATTGCTCAAGTATTCCAGATCGTGTGCCCTGATTAATTAGATGCTAATCTGGTTGTCGTTGGTGGTTGTGCTTCCGTATGTAATTGTTCATCTTAATATGTGATGTTATTACTGTCCAGTAAATCTTGAGTGTTGTGTGTGTATATGGTATGTTGATGAGAGCTGGAACGGTTGGGTTTAAACTTGAAAATGCACTGTCGGGGAGGGTAAAACATATATATGCACCTTCTGTCTTGTGTATGATTTCACGCTTTGTATTGTGTTTATATTTGTTAGCAAGGAGATGGTGGGTGTTGGGCCAAGGAGATATTTGCCTTGAGTATTTCTGTTGCAAATTAGGAATGATGTGTGCATTCATTCATTCACTCATCCATTCCTCTGATTGTGTGCAGCTTGGTGCGCAGCTGCTGGATGATGAACGGCATGCACTTGTCTCAGCTTGGCATTGGTCGCCGAAACAACCCTTAACCCGCCAGCAGAAGGCTCGTCCTGGGCTGGTTGTCGTTCCGGCCTGGACATTGAGCTGGCTTGTCTGCATTACTGAGGTCCTTGTGTGCTTATAAGCTGGCAGTGGCCCGACGGTTGACTCTGCTGCGACTTGGGAAGTGGTTGTGACTTGATTTGCTGGCGACATGTAGGTGCATGCTGCACGGCTTTGTTGTTGTTTTTCAAGTTGATAACTTAGCTAGCGAGGATGGCTGACGATGTATGCGAATGTGATGCGAGTCAAGTGGCCGTGTTAGATTTGCTGTCTGTGATGTCTGATAGTGAAGCCAGAAAAAGGGCAAAGGTCATGGCAAAATTTGCAACTTTAAAATTATTGATTAACAAACTTAATAATGTATTCTACTCCCTCGGAAACATGTTGGAAGTTTGTCAAAATTCGGATGTATATATGTATAGTGTTTGATACACCCAAATTTAGAAAAATCCTGGGACACGTTTCATTGGATTGAGATGGAAGTTTCTAAAGAGAAAAAAAAGTCCTTAGAATCTCCATGGTTTTCCTTGGCCCGCTTTGGAACCTTTGGTACGTGAGAAGAAAGAAATGTAGATGAGGTATATGCGTAGCGTAATAAGTCAGGTGGATAAAATCAGCCTTTTTTTTTTGAACAGGGGCTGGTCCCGAAGGACCGAGAAGCATTCATATCATATTGTCGGTGGATTTACAAGTTACATCAAGGACCCTAAGAAAATAAGAAATAGCAAACAGGTCCACACTTTTTCCACAGAAGACCCTAGATCTAACCAGAAAAACGTCATCGGTTCCAGCTCCTTCTCCACTAAATCGAATCTTCTCACCACAGTCAACTGCCTCGTCGCCGGGGACGTTATTACCACTTGGGGCGGGGCAGCGGGAGCTCGCTGTGGTGGAGCAGAGGGGCCTCCTTGGCATGGTAGCCTGGAGGTTGTTCGTCGCCTTCAGTCGTCGGCCGGAAGAAACCGAAGCCGCCAACAGAGGTGGGAGTGGTCACCGTTCGACCATTAGAGACGGCAACGAACGCAACGCTGCCGTGAATGCACTCCCAAGAGAAGCTTCACCACTCCCCTGCTGTAGATTCATCCAGCAGCAGCCGCGAGGATGGAGATCCATACCTTTCTCGTCACCATGACGAGTGAAAAGAGTAGAGCTCGATTCTTGGCTGCGACCACCGAATCCACCAAAGGACCTACTCAAGCTTATTAACGAAGACGCCTACGTTGCTCTCGCCGGCCGCACGCAGCACCTCGCCGCCACGACCATGAATAGCACCATCGCAGACCACCACCCGCAGCTTGAACACGGCGGCGGAGGGGCTCCAGACCGGCATCAAGCCGAAACCAGACCAAAAACACCTAAATCTAGCTACTTCTGTACATGGGAGGAGACCCTCACCCGCCACAACCCCCGCAGCTTCGAGAAACAAGTTTGACTACTAATTTGATCAATAAAATATAAGATATATATCACAAAAATTATACCGTTGAATTCGGTATGAAGGTAGTACAAACCAAGCCAAGAAGGCCACGTTACAAGACCAAAAGCTTTTTTTAGTCTTGCCGGTTAAATGAAAGCTTTGGTATGAACCAAGGAAGGAACGAACGGGTGCTTCAGAGCATCTCCAGTCGCGTTCCCCAAACCGTCCCCCAAAGCGCGCCGGATTGAGCGTTTGGGGGACGTGTTTTGTTCGTGCCGCGTTTGGGGGACGTCGCTCCCCAGCCGCGTCCCCCAAACGCCGCCCCCAATCAGAAATTCAAATAGATGCATTCAAAAGAGATCGTTCCCGCCGGTTCGTCGCGATCAGAGTAGCGGCGATCGATCAAAGTACTGGGCGCGCGATCATATTACAGACCGGTGGTGCATGCAAAAGTTAATGCGGTTTTACCATTTTTTCAAACTTTTTTGCAAAAAAAGTGAAAATTCAAATTTTTTAAATTTCCCTAATAGTAGGTTGCATAACATACAAGAATCTGAAAATATTTTATTTTTTGAATTTTCTATCATTTTCTTTTCTATTTTACAGTGTTGAAAAAGAAGATCCACGGGGGGTGGGGGTGGGGGGGGGGGGGGTGGAGGTGCGTGGGGAGCCAAAAAAACCAAAAATCCTTTAGTCTCGGTTGGTAATACGAACCGGGACTAAATGGTAGTACGAACCGGGACTAAAGGCTTTTGCCCCAGAGACCTGAATTTGGTACAGTATAAATCTGATTTATTATACGTTAAAAGCATATGTTAGTCCAATTGTCTAAATAATTCTGAAATATAGTCTCATAGTCAAAGTACCAAGGAAATTTTGCACCACAGAAAGTGTAAACTTTGTTATCAACCTATTCAAGGCAGAAGTAGGAAAATCATGTTTAAAGGGTCAAGCATATTTAGTGACAAACCTGCATCCAAGCTCTCTTAAACAGCAAACGAAATTCTCTCCACCAACCACGTCTTTGCTTTCTAGTGGACTTCTGAGTGAGTTTGGTAGAAAATTCAGATGCCTCTGAATTTGCTACTGGACTGTTAAATTCAGTAATCAGAACCTTATTAGCAAATTCATCAACTAGATTCTCGATTCTTTTCTGTGATGACTGTACACTTTCAGCTGAGCTATAATCAGTGGAAATTAGATCAGCCAAGAACTCAGCAGGGTTCTCATGATCTGGGCATCTGTACCTGATGGAGTAATCAAATCCAAATTATTAATCAATAATAGTACAGGCGCAGAATAAGCAGAACGAGATATTGGTAACAACTTAAGCAGTTAAAATAGGCCTGGAGCATGGCCTCACGGTGTAAACAGCTAAAAAAAACATGAGTTGCGGCCGGGACTGACGGCACAAAGACGAGAAAACAGATCCTAGGAGAGAAGAAGAAAAGTAAGGAGAGGCATGGATGTTAATTTACCTCCAGGACGGCCGGCGGCTCCAAAGTCCAAACAGCCTCCCTATGCAGCCGTCTTCACCACGGAGGCCCGGTCTAGAGCGGCGGCGCCAGTGTACCGTGACGGCATGCTCATTCCCCACGCCACGCCATGGCCGGCGACGGCGCTGAGATCGATGAAGCATGGCGGCCTCGTCTCCTCTCCTCGCCTCGCCAAAGTCACAAGTCACGCGAAGCCGACGCGCGGCATGTGACCATGGGACTTGTACTTATAGAGGAAGAGCCAGCAGGTTTTGGGGAAGATTTGAATTTCCAGAAAAACGAAGCTGGGGAGAGCGGGAAGAAGACGAGTGGTAGGCGCTAATTTCTTCATCTCCTTGTTGATCATGCGGAGTAACGAACCGTCGGGATTTGCCTTGCCACGGATTGGTGACATGGAAGAGACATGCACCATGCAACTAAATGGCCATTAATCATGGGCTCAATTTGAGGCAGTTATTGTGGACTATACGGGAGAGAGTAGCTCAATTCTCTAGAGGTAGTTATTCGTAGTTATTATGGACTGTAAGGTTCCTGACGGAGTGTTTTTTTTGGAATTCCAAGGAGAAACCCAATCTGTGCCACAAGGAATGAGCTCTAAAATTAACGTTTGCTTCCGTTTCCTTTGCTCCAAGCTAGCCCTGAAAATATTTTTCTCTTGTGCCTTTCCTTCAGTTACCTATCCTTACTAAATACTTACTCCAAAGCTAACTTATATCTAGTCAAATGATCCAAAGCTAACTTATACTGATGCAACTACGACACAACAAAAAATCCTAGAAAATCCACTAAGCAAAGTATATCAAATCCTAGAAAATCCTCTAAGCAAAGTACTAGTATATCACTACAGCAGCCCTGACCCGCCTTGCATATCATCGTTGCCGCCAACAGCTGTTAGGCAGTGAAGGCCACGTACAGGTGACGTTAGCGACTTATATCCTTCTCCTGGCTAGGCTAGTGCCTTTTCCGAACGGCGTAATGAAACGATGCAAAGCTACATCTCCTCCTGATCTTCTTTATACAGCCTTAGCAACAAACTGAGCAAGTACCTACCGAACAAGGATTTTTCTTTAAGAAAAATGATTGATAAGCTAATCAACTAATTACATGTGCGCTAGAGATTTAAAAAAATAGCAAAACAAGTGGTAGGTGTTAATTTCTTCAACTCCCTAATAATCATGGGGAGCAATGGACCTTATGGATTTGTCGATAGTAGTTATTATGGACTGTACTGGAAGAAGAGCAACTCAATTCTCTGCTCCAAGCTAGCCCTGAAAATATTTTTCTCTTGTGCCTTTCCTTCAGATACCTATCCTTACTAAATACGTACTCCAAAGCTAACTTATATCTAGCCAAATGCTCCAAAAAAAAATACTAGAATATCCACTAAGCAAAGTATATCAAATCCTAGAAAATTCTCTAAGCAAAGTATATCACTACAGCAGCCCTGGCGTGCCTCGCATATCATCGTTGCCGCCAACAGTGAAGGCCACGTACAAGTGACGTTAGCGACTCCTATCCTTCTCCTGGCTAGGCCAGTGCCTTTTCCGAAAGGCTTAATGAAACGATGCAAAGCTACATGTCCTGATCTTCTTTATACAGCCTTAGCAAAAAACTGAGCAAGTACCTACCGAACAAGGATTTTTCTTTAAGAAAATAATTGATAAGCTAATCAACTAATTACATGTGCGCTATAGATTTAAAAAAAAAATAGCAAAGCAAGTGGTAGGTGCCCCTAATGATCATGGGGAGCAATGGACCTTATGGATTTGTCCATCTCCCTAATGATCATGGGGAGCAATGGACCTTATGGATTTGTCCATAGTAGTTACTATGAACTTCACGGGAAGGAGAGCAACTCAAATCTCTAGAGGTAGTTATTATGGACCGTAGGGTTATGGAGGGAGGGCTTCTTTTGAAGTTCGGACGAGAAACCCAAGCTGTGCTACAAGGAATAAGCTCCAGAATTAACGTTTGCTTTTCTTTTCCTTTGTCCTGATCAAATTGTCATCTCTGCATGGATAAGAAGCTAGTCCTGGCATTTTCTTTTTCTTATGCTGGCTGTTCAGGTGCCTAAGCAAATTCTCTAAGCAAAGACAACCGTCGACGCAGATAATCATCGCAATCAACAGATGTTACAATGGCGGGAGAGTGTAAAGGTGAAGGCCACGTACAACTGAAGCTGGAAATTTTTTGTCCCTCTCCTTCTCTTGGCCCTTGAGTAGCAACTGCCTTTTCCTAACGGCCTAATGCCATGATTCAAAGTTACTTCGTGTCTTCTTTATATAAGCAATCAGCATGTGCGCTAGAGATTTTTTTTTTTGGCAAAACATTTGCTGTCTCATTGTACAATTAGATCAGTAAATGTGAATCTGTAAATATTCAAAATTTGGGCATGACCCACTCTTTTTGTACACCTTGGTCACACAGCGAATATTTGACAATAAAGATGCACAGAGCACGATATTTGTGTCATCTAACAGCTTAACTAAAGACGGGTACAAATTAAGGGCAAATGTTACAAAACATGCAAAGGAGATAAATATTACAAGTCCTGATTGTTGAAACAAGATTGTTCCCCTGATGAATTTTTACGAGTGAGCATGGCAGGTCACGACGGGCCAAAGAAGCAGCCAGAAAGCCATGGAGTCCGCGATAGACCAGACCGTGACGTCCTGCTCAACACCGGGCAGCATCAAGACCCTCCCATGATGCACCAGAGCAGGCGACGGAACCTGCAAATCACATAAAAAGACATTATTATCAACATGTTTGGTTATTACTGATACCATCATTGATTCGGTAGATAGAAACCATTTCGCTACAGAGTCCAGGTCCTGGAGAAACTTCCAAGTCAGACACAAGATAGCAAAATAACAAAACCCCTATTAAATAAGAACTCAAGCTAGGTTTAGCCCACATCAAATAAAGTTTGATTCAAGGTTGAAAAACACTCGCCCATTCAATCCAACATTCAACTGATAGGCCAACCGAGACAAAAGCCACTTGGCATATAAAAAAAAAGCCACATGTGGGTAACACTGCTGATGCAGCATTCTCATGGACTAAGGATACCCATCATCTAAACTTGATAACTATCAACAAGAGTGATAGCCCAGCCTGTAGCAGCATCAGCACCCACTAAATAAGAAGATCAGAAGGGTACAACAGTACCAACAGTAAAGCTAGCATAGGCTCAAAAGGTAGGAGGTAGAGGTGAAACAATCAAAACTCAATGTCACCTTTTCTTAAGTTAACAACAGCATATCATGGCAAAAACATGCTATTCAAAATAAATAACATTGACATATTTAAAGTATACCATGATTATGCTTAAGCAACAGCCACCCACGTAGAAAAAAATTCTCACATAAAAAGATTTGGAAATGCCAGACAGGTTGCCCCAAATGTATGCTTAAGCACAAACCTGACCATTGACGTTGGCGTTTCTTAGCATGTGTGTATATATAGTTATATACCAACCTAGAATCATCTCGACCCATTCTGCAAACAAGGAAAAAATAGTCAAAATATTTTTCTCATTGATAACAGTAGGCATAAGAAGCTATGGACACATATGCTGCCCCAAGATGCATCATTGTAGGTTTTAGCATTTGTTTCAATTGCACCCAAACTATGCATTGTAACTATGTAATGTCTTTTAAATCTGATAACTATATATTGTGCACCTTCTGTTGTAGGTTTTAGCACTTGTTTTAATTGCACCCAAATATTTCATTGTATAAGACTACCAATATATAATTTTAAAATAATCTGATAACTATGTATTCTGCAGTCCCAACAGAAGGTTCAAACTCTAGCTGCAGCAGGAAATACATCTGATCAACTGCCATTTTATTGTGGTTTACTATATACTAGTGGCTGGGGCACCCCATGGGGCGCCTCCTCGCCGGTCCGCTGCGTACAAAACACACCCCAGTTTCAACCAAATGGCAACATCAACACTTACGTTACTTCTGTCTTTGTTTCACACACTAAATCATGTGAAATAAGAATCTGACACCATCATGTTTAGCATTGAGGTGTTTTTCAGCAGGCCTCTTATCAGATAGACTACTAATCACAAGCAATTATAAGCAAAATACTCCAGTCTTGCATCAATAGAAATGTAACAAAAAGGTCTACATATCAGGTGCCTGCGGCGCTACCTAATTTTTCTATCACAATTCAATATCAACCCCATAAGTGCAGACACAAAGGAGTGGGGAGGAGGCGAACAGCAGGATGACGGAGAGGGGCACGACGGGGCACGACGACTTGCGTCCTCTTGTTGCCAGCCACACTCACATAGCTAGAAGGCCCGGCCTCAGGCATACTCGTCGTAGCGCTCTAGCCGCACCCAAGCTCAGGCCCCTCCTCCCACAACGGACGCCTCCTTGCCGCAGCCTCCCTAGTCCAAGAAATATTTCTTCTTAATCCTTACAGACAATCCCCATGGTAAAACAGAAATCAGTAAAATGGGGTCTGTGAGCCTACCTATGAACATGATCATGACCATATTGAAATCTGTGATGGTAAAAAGCCTCACCGAGGGTTCGCATCAGCGAAGACTAAGTTCAAAACGCCGGAGGATAACCAATATGTAAACTGCAGAAGAGGCGATACATGTATTTAGACAAATACCAAATTTATAACAATATAATATACATCAGTTAGTCCAAATCAACTTTGTCGGCACCTGGGCGTGTGCAGTATCTCCTGCTTCAAAGGATGAACACCAAAATGCCTGAAGAAACCTCCTCTGAGCCACATCATCAGCATTATTATATTCCTGAAAAAACCATCAATAAATAACACGTTGTGAGCAAAATCAGGGGAAAAAATCGACACAAATGCAACAGGCCTATACAGGTTCCTAAAAAGGAACTACACAGTCTGAACAATTACATAAGCATGTTGAAATTATTTATCTGACAACCAGCACACAAAGAAAGATAAGAGTGCACTTTTCTAGGCCATGACTTTCACCAGATCTATGGGCATATCAATGTTATTTGACCTTACTGAATAATTAACTCAGACAAGAAATAATGTCTCTAATAAGAAGAAAACAAACACTTCCACATAATTTTACCTGCAACATGTGATCTGTCAGTGCCCTTCATTGTTCGGTACATCTACATCAAGGCAATCGAATAAAAAGAGAAATCCTGGTGATTATTCATCATAGCAATCTGCAAGTACAAGCCAAGAAAACAATAGTCGTCAAAAGGGGATCAGGACTGAGAAAGATCGACCAAAGGAGAGAAAATAAGATACATGAACATGTTATCCTCATGGCAGCACCACTATTTTCAGGAAATGCAGCTCTGTCTTGCCACTCAACTGACGGAAGTGAAAGCAAGCCTGCATCGTCTACTGAATTTCTCTGGCGTACTAAGCCACAGAAAAGGGGATCAAACGAGGATGACTGTCTGCTGCTTCTCCAGGAGTAGCTGATGGTGCGGTCCTTTTGGCAGAGCAGCCATGTGAACGACTGATCTGCACCCCTCCCTACGATGGCAACGAAGAGCTCCTCCTACTTTGCCTTTTGATCCTTCACATGTTAGCAAAAAAATGGGCTGTCATTCAGAAACGATACTGTAAATACAGCTCCCTGAAACAGCAAGAAAGTGGGTGAGCAAAACAATTGATATAAATCCTTCTGTAAGATAAACAAGCAAATCACTTGAGTACATACAAGATTAGGATTCAGTGAAGCGACGCAAGGAGGCTGGTTTTTGTTATATCCCAGAGTTTTACCTGCATTTAGAGACACCTTAGCATCTCGGTGGATTAATACCGGACGAGTTAATACCTTCTTCAATGCAAATTTGACACCATCTTATCAATTCTACCAGTTGAAATAAACTGCAGAAAAAAGTAGAACATCATCAAAAACAAAGAGACCACTTACCTGAAAAGAGTGTTCACTGTATATTTGTGTGTATCACAAGCAAAGCTTTTAAGATCTGCTTCTACAGACCCATTATGATAAGTTTATCCATTATCTCTCATATCACTCTGTAAAATGTTAGTATCCAGTATAAGTATTTACAAGAATACGACAAACTAACAAGATTTTGGACCAAGCACCGCACGGTGAGGATACATGAACAGGAAGGAATCATATGGCAGCCTGGAATTAAGTGGGCAACAAACGAACACAAACACAGCCTAAGCGTCAGAAACAGGATCGTCACCTCATAGACATTTCAACAAACATAAAAACTTCAACAAGCATCCTCGAATCAGACCACGCGGACAACCAGGCCAATCAACCGTAAAAGGATGTAGAGGAAGAGCTAGCATACCTCGGCAGAAATAGCGATAGCGTTGAAGCTACACGCGGTGGATAGACAAATACACAAAGAGAACCAATCTGAAGGGACGAAATCGGGAAGGATTAGCCATCGGTAGCATTTACAAGAGGCACCGACCAAAGAAAGGTAAGAAGCATACCTCACGAACTACGGGCGAATGAAGCAGGGACCGGCGATCCAGATCGGTGCGACGAACAGCTACCTGTCAAGGAGACACAGAATAAGGACACAATCACACAAGAACATGAGATGAACACGGTGAAAAAAAAAGAATAGGAGATGAAATCCCCGAAAAGAAACCAGCACACCTCAGCCCAATCATTCCATGGCGCATGAAACAGTTGCGGGCAGGAGATGGTTTGGGGACGCGGTTGCAGTATGAGGGGCGCAAGCGGCGGCCTTGTTCTGGACACCGAGGGACACGAGATGCAGAACCGCATCGGTTGCACGAGGTCGGCTCGGCAAGAGAAGAGCGCGAGAGAAGGGGAGGAGGCAGGGGCGAGGGCGAGGGCGGCAGCGGCGACGTATAGCTGGGGAGCTCGAGGAAGGCGAAAGCAGAACGAGGACGAGCGGCTGGTCTGGGACAGAACAATGACAGAGAAAGGCTCTATACACGCGCAACAAAACAGTTCTCCACTGGACCTTTTTTCCAAGCTAAAACGGCACAGACATGCGGGCCCAGGGACTAATCGGATCCACCGGCAGAGAGAGACGGTCAGAAGGAGAACATAAAACCAAAAATCGCTACGGACAAACTACACTACCCAACGAACACAGAGGGACACAAACATAGCTCGTAGGAATTTCACCCGGAACGACAATGACATGTAGGACCCATGCTAAAAGGGGCCTACACACAGGGGCAAAGAGAACACAACATCTGCGTTTGCACAGCGAACGGAGGAAAGGACGGTGCCAGGCTCCTCCACTAGCAGCGCGCAGCACACCCGACGCCAAGCATATTTACCCAAACCGAGACCTACTATGATTATGACAAGTGGGCCTCGTCGAGGATCGGGACCATGTGCAGTGTGCAGGGAGACAATGTGCGTTCGTTCTAGCTATAGCCAACCACCGTACCAATCAGCGAGGAGAGAGAATTCTACGCTAAATAACTCCAGCAAAAAGCAGCGAACCTAATCAGCCAAAGTAGCTATCGTGGGATGCTGTGAGATAGGGCAAGTAGTCACGCACTTGCTTGTTCTCAATTTTACAGGAGTTCAACTAATGTGGCACAAGAAGGCACTAGTATATTTTTTCTTTGCCAAAATTGCACCTTTGGGGGGCGTTGCCTTGGATCGATGCTTGAAACTATTGTGCCATGCGTTTGATCACGGCAACACAACATAGCCGCAGTTCCACTGGACCCATTCACCAACCTATAATTTGTTTTTAAACTTTTCAATGCCACATCGAACCTAATCCTATCATATCCTTTTAACTTTGCAGTGCCACAGCGAACACATAAAATAAGAATGCAGATCATCGTCGGCTCAAATGTCGGAGAACAGTACAGCAACGTCTAGATACCAATGAAATGGCAGAGCACGTAGACGAAAGAAGGGAGAAGTGGAAGCTCATCTTAACTATGGAGATAAAGAAGAAGCCACCGTTGCAACGGTTGTGGCGCGGTGAACTCACTACGATCACACAGCGGCGACGCCTGCAGTAGTCGAAGCCAAAGGCCTACAACCACGAAGCGAGGCGCAGGAGGCCGCGGCAAGCATGCAACCACACCACCCATGCTTCTAGGATCTGCCAATTATACAAATCAAGTAAATTTAGTACATCAAGGAAATTGAAAATGGCAACATGTACAAAAGGTATATTGTCAATGAAAAAAGCACAAGAAACCATGTCATTTAAGTAAAATTATGTGATCATTATCACAAAAAATAATAATTAGAACATGATACTCATTAAATCAAGCCTGCCATGACTCCCCTTGAAGAAGAAAGCCATAACAACAATTTCTATGACTCGAAACCAGTCAATTTGTCAATTATAATGGTGTGATGCTTCTGGCATGCATAGGATTCCAAGTGAAGGGATACACGTTGTTCAGCTGGCATGTTGGTTTTGCCCGGGAAATCCATAACTTAATTTCCCCTACCTCTAATGGCATGCATCTCACAAACATAAACATTGCCAAGAAATTTCAAGTGCAATCTCTTTTCAAGATAGATGACTGCGACCTACAAATCTGAGCAATGACTTCAGCTACGAGCCTACAAAGTTGAAGTGTTTTTTCAGAAAAGGCAGCAAGATTCACCTACAACTCGTAGACATTCGTTGCCCATGCGCCGTGAGTGGTGAAAGTATCTCTCCTGAAAAACCCAATGCCCATCGTCACCATCACCACCGTCTTAGACTCTACCACAATCCTAGGCTATCTAAGGTTTTCGCCACATACACAAACAAACATAAAACAACAGCGTTCCATCAGAAAGAGAGAAACAGACGCAAGGTCAAGGAAGGATGCGCCATCATGCTCACCGGGGGTGGAGACAGAGGGGTCGATAAGAAGTAGCAGCAGCCCACCGCCCCAGCATCAGAGGAGAGCATCCACAGTCGGTCGGCCTCCTTGTTGCGGAGGCGTCACACCTGGAAGAACTGGTTTCTGGATGCAGCCACACCACCCAGGCTTCTAGGATCAAACATGTATACAAATCAAGTAAACTGAGGACGTCAAGGAATTTGAAAGTGGCAACATGTACAAAAGGTATAATCAATAAATAAAAATACACACGAAACCATGTCAAGCATATATTTAAGTATGATCAAACGCCGAGACCAGAAAATTTGATCATGTATTTCAATCCTAAAGCACACATGGAATGCGTCTGGCGAAAGACATTACCTTATTGTAGGCCAATGCGAAGGACACGTCACCTCTTGTGGGACCCACATTCACAAGAGTATTCTTCCAGGAGGACATAATAAAATAAGATGTTGCTATATTAGACGCTCACTTGCTGCCTAGTAGAGATCTTCTCGCCTGGAGTTTCGTTCTGTCAAATGGACAGATGGGATAGTGGGAAAAAATCAGCTCTTGCAACCAGCACCAATGCCAAAATCATGGAGCTCAAGGCGATAAATTTCATTGGGCTGCATAGTATAGAAATGTGTTAAACTCAAAACCGTCTCTGGATGGATCACCAAATACGTTATCGCAATCAGATAGAAAACATACTTATATGTTTCACTAATAACCTTCCACATTTCTACATCGAACGCATCCATGCCAATGCAGTAAAAAAGAAAAGGCATGCCTGACATGCAATACAATCACATAAGCATCAGAAAAGATCAGATACTTACTTGGTTGTGAACCTGGAACTTCTCTGTTACGCTGTGATAGTGCGACTTCAAAACCACTAAGAAAACCGTGAGAATACCACTCAAATCAAGCAGCTGAAACAAAAAGGAACCAGTCAATATCATTACAGCTATCTGTTGAATTATATAGTATCTATGTGTTGTTAATAGTCTAGGGTGCTTACTTCAGCCAGCATCTAAAATATGCAAGCCATGAGCATCATAATAGCACCTTCACAATGGCGGGGTTTAGACAAAAGGTTCAAAGCCATCTGAAACAAGAAGACGAACTAAACATCTTTTCATGAAGCGCCAACCTCCAACAACAGCACATACGATGAATGCAAAACAAGCATGTTTGTTGTATTTCACGAAGAAGCAAGAAAACAGAGGACAAGTAAATACACACAAACTGATATTAGCTAGAGAAACATACATAGTAAATAAAAGCAAAGAATAAGGAACAATGGATTATACATACTGACAGCTGAATGAGACTATAGTAGGCAAGCTAATAAGATCCAGAAACAACGAATCAAGGACAACAACTAAGTGTGGTCATTAGAGAAAAGCCGATACAATGATACAGCGTAAGATTTAATCTCCTTTGGTGTTATATGTGTCAGAAACTTGCAGCTACGTACCTCTACCTTTTCTTCAGTACATAGATCAGCAAATTTAAATAAACAAAGTAACCGTGAGTGGGGACTGGTCTTTCACACCACCTCAATGCACATTACATTTACATCTGGTACCACAACTTAACCAAAAGATTCCAAGCATCAAAGAACTGTGCATATGTACGCAACATCTGATCAACCATATGTAGCCTTTCAATCAAAGGCTAATCAACTAGGAAACTTGCGATTTATATACTGGAACTGTAAACTCTACCTGGTCTGTAAGAAACTTGCGAGTTATATACTCATCAAGTCGTCATGAGCAGAACTCCTGGGACATAATCTGCATACACCATTAACAGATAAGAATGATTGTTTGTTGGCCCTTATTTGTAACATACATATATACACAAACGATACCGGAGAAATAAAAACCCAAAAGATGCTCTCGTACGGGCAAGCTACTACAAATAGTCAACTATGAAAATACCTATAGTTCTGGAGTGAATAATATTCTCAGATGCCCCTCATGTATGACATGTTGGTGCTCATATTTGTTGTTCAGAACAACTTTAGTATGCTCCAGGGGAATTCATTGGGAATGTCAAGGAATAGATCTGCATCCTTGACACCTTGGTCAAATCTAGTTGGGCAGTGTCCAGGAAGTATTTCACATGTCGCCTCCTGTAAGATGGGTAAGAGAATGAAGGAGAAGATACTGGGTGAGATCAAAAATATACATTGACGTTAAATTAGATAAAAACTTGCATCCTATTTATGAAAATACTGAAGAAGCAAAACAGAAACAATCCATAAAACAAATGGTCAAGGTTTGCATCCAAAATAGAGCAAAATGCACGATGACAAGAACAAAGCTTTGCTGTAGAAGAAATACAATGCCAAAACTGAAAGAAATCATCTCCCTATACATGCTACGAGAGACTTGGAACAGAGCAATGATTTTCTGCATGTCTCACTCATGTATTTTGCTAAAGACCTTCCTAGCAGTATAGAAGTTTCTGGGGAATGGTTTAGTGAACAAAAAGAAAAGATGCCTAAACTTATTTCCACTGTTTTAGACAGGAGACGGAATATCTCCAGTACATGATAAAACTAGAATCGCATATGGATAATTCTATGTTTCAAAAGACAGAGTAGCACTATCTGGATCCCTCAGGTTGCAAACGAAGTACATACAAAATGCTGCATACACACAGATCAATGTAAAAATTTAAATGATCTTATATATGGTTTAAAAAGCGTCGCTTAGGCGTCGCCTAGGCGTCAAGGTGCTCCCCCTCCGCTTTGTAAAAATGGCCGATTTAGGCTCCTAGGCGTCCAAAGCGCCCACCTAGGCGTCGCCAAGGCGCCAAAGCGCCCTCCCTCCTTAAGGTGTCAAGGCATCGCCTTAAAAACCATGCTTACAAGTATGGCAAGAAAATGAACGCACTCATGAGAATTGACCGTAAACTTAATTTCTTAAAGCATATGATATGAAAATATGGATCACAAACTGATAAAAAATATCAAATTTAAGATGACTAAGAAAAAGCTGAGTGTATAAAATAGCACAAATTCTAAGTTTCAAATTATACAAAAGTAATTTTATGTCGTGATTCTTAATTCACTTAACACCATGTGTGAAGAAAAAATGCACACTGACTGTAGCTTTCTTGCCAAATTATACAACACTGCCATGAACAAAAAAATAATGGCATATAACAAAACAGAAAAGTACTCACATTCAGGTCCTACTTCTATCTAGAAATCAAATTCAATATAAAGAAACCCACACCAACAATATTCATATGCCTTTCACCGAAGGAGCATCGATACTTAAAACTCTGGGCATATCCGCGTACGATACTCCACCGATACTCCAATAGCTTGATATGCTGGCAATACACATATCCCAGGAGTACATCTTTTCCGTTTTAAAAAGAAATAAAAGAAATGCCGACAAGCTGCCCCCTGCGGGGGACATCATCGAAAGGACAAGGACACGGGAAGCCCAGTGGAAGCCCACTACTAACCCTGGCAGCCAGGGACACCATCGATGTATTTTGCAAGTATCACTGAATGGGGCACAGTATAATGATAGAGGAATTTGATGAGATGACCATTTGGGCATTGAGGACTTTAAAAATATTATTTATCTTTATTACAAGGTAGTTTATTAATTTTTATCAGCTTGGAGGCAGTGAATACGGCAGTATTTTGATCAGCATTGTATGTTCTTTATCTTTATCACAAGCCATTTTATTAATTTTTTTATGTATACTTGCCGTATCGCGGTATTGCTGTTTCTAGAACTTGCCGTTGTGCCCGCACTCGTATCGCCGTATAGGTGCATTGTAGCCTTTCACCACCAGAAAATGGGTATTTGTACAAGCCTTTCACACAATTAAAAAATTGACATCTCATAGTACTGACCTAAAAAAATTAAACCACCCTTCAATGGAAGCACATACTTGACATCTCCCTTTCAATGGAAATGAGCAAAATGTGCTCCATTTTGAAAACCCATTTCATAAGATAATTATATCCCTGCTACCAAGCAAGCTACTAACAGAATAACAGAACACATATTGATATGCTCAATCCGGATAAAAGAAAAATCCCAAGCTTCAGAGTTACTAACCATCAGTAACCTCACTTTGATTAACAGAACACGAGTTGAAACACCTAGGAGATAAGGATTTATACCTTCCAATGGCAGAACCACATCGATGAAGCCAGGCAGCAGCAAACTAGGGTTGTCTGCAGCTAGGCAGGGGCAGGGGTGGCTCTTGGTTGCCGGTCCATGCTGTGGGGAGGCCTGAGAAGAAGGGCACGTGGCAGCATCGCTGGTCATCGGCACTGGCAATAGGTGCGCTGGACATTGTCGCCACACCAATACCACTTGCGTTGTAGCACAACAACCGGGCCAAGCACTCCTCCTTCCTTGAAGTACAGGTGCACCTGCATGCATAAAGCGAGATTTTTAGAATGAAGAAGATAGATTTAAGAATTAAGGTTCTCGGATTTTCAAAAACAAACATATCTTGTTCATATCCTAAAGTAAAAAATCTCCAAGCATTATCACGTGATTTATGAGGCTACAAATATGATAAATCTTTTCAAGAATGATATAACTTTTCAAGCACAAACAAATTACAGAAGGCCGCTACATATCAAATCAAACATTTTCGAGCATGATTAAACCCTAACCTACAAGTTATATATCCGAAAAACTTGCATCAAACCAGAACCTCGGCAAGTAATCAACTTACACTTCTGACCATGTAGGCTATAACACCAAGTGGTTACATACATTAAAATAAGCAACGAGCGCTTCCTAAATATCTAGGAGAACAAACTACTTATGGGTGCTGGCTTACACAGGTACCAACGCCTCATGGGGGCTCCCAGTTCTGAAATTTCAAATACAAGTGCAAGCTAGCCTCGAATCCGGCTAGCAAAGTAGCTGCCGCAATCCTAGAGCAAACCAAGAACACCTTGTAAACAAAAGACCGGTGAATGCAATCGCATAAGAGTGAAAGATCGCTTTTTTCCCCTACATATACCGAGGGCCGGTGCAGCGTCCTTCGTCGCAGAGATGCAAGGTCTCACCAGCGTGCGTGTCGGTGGGGACGACGGAGCTGCTGCTCGTGCCGGGGGTGGAACTTGGTGCAGTGACGGCGTAATAATAGTAATTTTCTGTCATGATTCTTATTTCACTTAACACCATGTGTGAAGAAAAAATATAGCTTTCTAGGTAATTATACAATGCTTGCACAAACAGTTGCTTATCCAAACTGAAGTGATAAGTTGTACTGATTAAGTTCCTAACTCTTAAATCTATATAAAGAAGTAGAAAACTTGTCAGTTGCACATTGACTGTAGCTGACTGTAGCTTTCTTGCAAAATTATACAACACTGGCATAAGCAAAAATACAGTGGCATATAAAGGAAAGGAGAAGTACTCAGATTCAGGTCATTCAATGTCGGAATCAAATTACTTATAAAGAATAAACCCACACAAACAAAATTCATATGCCTTTCAGGCTTTCACCACCACAAAATGGTATTTGTACAAGCCTTTCACACAATTAAAAAAATGACATCTCATAGTACTAACCTAAAAAAACGAAAACCACCCTTCAGTGGAAGCACAAACTTGCCATCTCCGTTATGAAATGAGCTAATCTGCTCCATTTTGAAAAACCATTTCATAAGGTATATATTCCTGCTACCAAGCAAGCTACTAACAGAGTAACAGAACACATATGCCATATCTATAAGCTCAATCCGCATCAAGAGAACATATGAAGTTGCAGAGTAACAAACCATCAATAACATCACTTGATTAACAACCGAACAGGAGTTGAAACACACCTAGGAGAAAAAGGATTAATACCTTCCAATGGCAGAACTACGTCGATAAACAGGCAGCAGCAAACTAGGGTTGTCCTGCAGCTAGGCAGGGGCAGGGGTGGGTCTCGGCTGTCGGTACATGCAGCGGGATGGCCCGAGAAGCAGGGCACGTGGCGCCATCGCTGGTCATCGGCAATGGAAATAGCTGTGCTGGATGTTGTCGCCACACCAATACCACTTGCGATATAGCACAACAACTAGGCCAAGCACTACTCCTTCCTCGAAGTACAGGTCCAACAGCAGTAGCCGCAGCTCCTCCTGCCAGTAACTTCTTTTGATGGCTAACGGCAGAATTACAAGGTTCAAGTTAGTTAGAAACATAGAAAGGAACTAGTAAATTACACTCGGCGAAGGGTGTGGAAGGTACCTTACTATGAGCCGTAGTCGTTCTTGTCCCCAACGTTGTCCAAGTGGAGATAGTCGGCGTTCCTAAACCCACCGCCGCCATGGTCTGCATGTTCTCGTACAGCTCCAGTGCCTCTCCCTATGTGTCACTGCATGCATAAAGATAGATAGTTGGAATTAAGAAGATAGATTTAAGAATTGAAGTTCTTGGGTTTTCAAAAACAAATATATTTGGTTCATATCCTAAAGTAAAAAAAATCTCAAGCATTATCACATGATTTATGAGGCTACAAATATGATAAATCTTTTCAGCCATTATATAACTTTTGAAGCACAATCAATAATTATAGAAGGCCGCTACATATTTGATCAAACATTTTCGAGCATGATTAAACCCTAAGCTACAACTTATTATATATCGAAATAAGTTGCATCAAGACAGAACCTCGGCAAGTAATCAACTTATACTGCTGACCATATATATGAGGTATAACACCAAGCGGTTACATACATCAAAATAAGCAAGAAGCGCTTGGCTTCTATCTAGGAGAAAACAAACTACTTATGGGTTGTGCATTACAGTTAGCAACACCTCCAAGCGCTTTCAAATAAGCTCAAGCTAGCCTCGAATCTGGCTAACAAAGAGTAGGTGCAGCAATCCTGAGCAAACCTAGAACACGTTGTGGACCAAATACCGGTGTATGCAATCGTGTAATAGAGAAAGATCGCTTTTTTTCCACTACATACACCCACCCAGGGCGGGTGTAGCGTCAGGGGATGCAATGTCTCACCAGCTTGCGTGTCGGAGGGGACAATTAACGGAGCTGCTGCTCGTGCTGGGGGTGGAAATTGGTGGCGGTTAAGGCCATCTCCCATCGATCTGTGGCTCGCGTTCTGGTGGTCCTTGGGGGTTGGGGCTACGCCAGCGTCCTTCCCGAGCTGCAGAGAAAGAGAAACGCAGCAGCGTCAGCAGGAGAGGAAGGGGAGGACGTGAGGTGAAGGGGGGAGGAAGTCCTGACCAGAGGAGAGCGGCGCATCTGGAGGGATCGGTCGGCGTCCTCCTCCTGGACGAGCGCCGGCGAAGGGTGCAGGTCGGGGAGCGGGCAGGAGAGCTGCTCGAGGCTCGGTTGGTTCGTCCTTGACGGCGGCCGGCAGGGGATTCTTGGGTTCCGCGCGTGGAAGCTTTGGAGGCGCGGGGCGGCGGGTTTGGCGAGGGATATAGACGAGGGAGAGGCTGCGGGGCTGGTGGCGGCCGGCGAGCTGCGGGGTTGGGTGGCGGCCGGCGTGCTGGTCCGGGAGGTAGAGATGCGCGAGAGAGGGAATGGTCGCATGATTATCTCCAAATCGCGTGATGGTCCGGCGTGCTGGTTCTGGTTGGTTAGGGAGGACTTGGCTACGAACACAATTCGCGTGATTATCTCCAAATCGCATTAAGTGCAGGCTAAATAAAAGGGGCGCCTCGATGGTAATGCATAGCTAATTAAGTGCAGCCTAAATAAAATTAGGGACGCCTCGATGGTAATGCATCTCTCCTCAAATCGTCTCCTCATTTTCTCCCCCGCGGTTAAAACTCCCTCCCAGAATCTTTACTATTATATTCCAGTTGGTCGTACGTCATACAACGCGTTTGGTGGAGGAGATTGGGAACATCCACACCGTTCAATGTAATCTAACTGTCTCCGCTATCACAACCAACGTTTTATTGATTCCAAGGTAATTCGTCCATCCACATTTCCTTGTTTGCCATCTAATCGTAATTAATACAAATTAATTCCCTGCCGCATATGGCACTCCCGGAAACAATCTCACCATGTACAGTATCATCAATCACGCTATGATAATCGGATCTTAATTTCTTCCCTGCCAAACCTTGGCCGGTTCGTGTAATTAATTCTCTCTAAAAAAATCACGGTGTATGCCTTAGCTCGTGGGTCTGATCATAACTTAATTTCATTCCATCTATTTTTCAGCCGGATCCAATTTTATTGCCCATGCCATCGTCGTGTGCCATGGCAGCTTCCATCACAATACCTCCCCCTTCGCCCCCTCAAAAAATATACATCTCCCTTCTCAACTCCTTACTGCCCTCAACACCGCTGCATCGGCTTCATGCCGCCGACGGTGCGGTGCGAATGCACGTGTAGGGCGTTGTCGAGCGGCCGCGGTTAGAGCTATTGATTTCGAGCGAGATGTGCAGCGGGAGGCTCCAAATCTGGATGGTGCTGGTGCCTAGCCACCGGTTCATGCTGCTGAAGGAGGCGTGAAAAGAGATCTACACCCTCGCCTACGAATTGATGAACAATGAGATCGGCATGAACGTCCAGGTAACCACCCTCTGATTACATGTCAGTCATGGCCCCTGTAGTTATGGGATACCCTTGCTACTATATCTTGTGGTGTTGACTGTCGAAAACAAAATTGCAGTCGATGCAATGGAAGTTGTATACTAATTGCTACAGGTATACTGAAAAATTAGTATCTAAGACTAATGGTGTTTGTTCAACTGCGCAGGATGCTGATTGCTGAAGGGTCAAAAGTGTTAATTTCCTGAATATTTCATTGTTATTATTTTTGTGAATAATTTCATTATTTGATACAGAGTAGTAATCTCAATCCACTGTGTTATCACTCAAGTAACACATAAAATGGTTCTTACTGTTGATCATCTCACTTATTTTCACCTGTTTACAGATGGAAGTTTCAGACTTCTGAATGCGTCTCATGGCTTAGATGATCTACATATATCCGCAAGTTAACATGACTATAGCTAAATTCAAATTCAAATTTTACTTTCTTTGTTGATTGTTGGGTCTACCATTGCTACCCACCACTTCCACTCAGGCCTCATCCACACCCACCGTGCCAGCAACCCTCTCGTTCAGCCCGCTGCCCCTCTATCCCCTCCTCGGCATGTAAGTTGTGGTCTTGACTCGCGACATGAAGATGGGAAAGACGAGGCGGATGAGAGACCTACACGGGGGCATGACCTCCGATGAGAGCAGTGGCGGTGGCCGGCCATGCGGGCTCAGTGCTGCATCAACGTTGGCATGTAGGGCGGTAGCATAGTGCCGACATGAGACAAACTGGGGCAACCTACACCTTTCAAAGAAGTATAAACGACTCTTGTTTACTTTCATGTTCATTTAATTTTTATGGTGCATTTACTTGTAAGTATGCTATGTTTAGCACCAACAGATAAAGAGGGAGCTTCATATGCTCACGTTGGTGCAGACAAGGCTTGGTGGATCAAACTGAAAATACATGATCCATGGGCTTCTAAATTGGTTACATCACTTAATTAAAGCGTATAAGCAGAATATCTCCATAAGTCAGTTTACCTGTTTTTTTCTTTGTCTTGACGAAGATGCAATATCTGCATGTAAGGTTCAAATGCATATCATGTAGAGCATTTGTAATGAAAATAGGGCCGTGAATCATTGCAGGTTCAACATATCACACTTTTTAACAACCTTGTATGGTTAAAGGATAACCTTGTACAATTGTTTCCACTCCAGCAAAGAGTCAATTTGGATTACTTATATGGCTGGTGGTAGACCAAGAAAATGAATTCGTTTGCCAGCATAAATTCATCAATAATGTTGGACCAATGAGGCAAAGCCACATAACTACTCGAGGCACATGTGTTTATATCTAGAAATACATATGTTTTTTTTTTGTTTCTGTTTTTTCCATTTGAGTAAGCTTATCTTGACATCTTCTATCTGCTTTATTTCCATTTTTCTACTTGCAGCTTGTAACTTATGCATGTTATTGGAAGCAAGAGAAATCTACTATAAATGTATGGCTAATGAAGACTGTTAATAGTACAATCACTAGGTTAACAATAGTTATTGACATGACAGTGATTTACTCTTCTTGATTAACCTTGTCTTAAATGATATTATCATGTTGATCCTGGTTCGTTTGATGAGACGAGTGACAAACATATGAATCCCTTTTGAATTGAAAATTTATACTAAGATAGATAATTAAGGCACACTGATTAGCCTCAATAGGTGTACTCGGTTCTTGTTGAAGCTATGTTGCCTATTGTATATTTAATTTCATTTATAATTGAATTTTTCTGCGGTATGCAAGAAAGTTAAATCATTTTTCCTACAAGACATCATCCTCCCAAAAGGTTTACCCAAAATTTGTTTGCAAAACGTTGCGAGTTGCCGCAAAAGGTTAGAGATACATGGATATTCTATTTTAGCATACATATATACTATTTGAGCTCTCCCTAACCACGATAAAATCTAGAAATATAGTACCCTCTCCGTTCACGAATATAAGATGTTTTGTAAAGCTAAATACGCCTTATATTAGTGACAAAGGAACTATTACAGTTGGATCATGCAATAAGTCGTCATCTTTCTCCTATCTCTTATGCCTTGAACACCAGTTCTCACCTTTTTAGGTTTAACAACAATCTGCAACCTATTTTTAATTCTTATTGTTATTGTACCCCTGTCCTTTCTGTAAAAATACTTCCATGAGATCTTGACCTTAACTATCCAGATTAATATAACCTATTGCAATTTTTTATGTGGCATTTCTGCTTTTTTCATGCAATTTTAGAAATTGTAACAGATTTCTCAATAGCACACTAGGCCATTGAGTAATTTTATCATAAGAGATGCAACTGACTTTTAAAAATTGAACTATACAGTTATTTTTTTTAAAAAAATACTACATATCTGACTTACTTGAAGGCGGGGACACATAAGGAATACTAATTTTATTTATTGTTTATGTTGTATCGGTTTGAGCTAATGCCAACAGTCCAAGGAAGAAGAGCCGCACTTGGAGAGCCAAAAATCCAAAATGGTATGAAGAATGTGTATGAGAGAGCACTGGCGAGTGAAGGAACAATGAGATATAGCCAAGAAATAGTTAATTAAATTAGTTTGTAAAAGAATGGTTTTACTGGATTGCCGCTAGAGATGTCTCTGACGTGTCTCTATAGCATGTTTGGTAAACCACGGCTGACTATTTTTTTGGGTTAATAGAACTTCCAATTCTAAATGGTTTGTTATTACATGTATCAATAAATTACATATTGATGGTCACTGATGAAAAAAATAAGAGAAATTGTGCTATATTTGGATTTTTAATGCACGGTTAGAACCTTGGATGTAAATGTCACATAGATAATTATATGGCATTGGTATTTGGTAGAATCAAGTAGCTGTTTAAAATGCTATTTTAGACATGGAAGTACCATATTGTGATAGTGCAGAGGGAGAGGGTGATATTAGAAAGGAAATAAAGCCAACATATGATTATTTGATTAACCCAAACAACATGTTCTTTCTTAATCTAGATGATGTCATCATTGAATGTTTACATGGGTGATAGGGAAATAAACTTATGGGTCCGTAGCAACGCACGAACATTCAACTAGTGTGTTATGTTTTCGGGAGCTGCGGTTCATTCCGACCGTCGGATCAGTGGCATTTGGAAGGTTCGGATCGGTGGTTATGTGTCAATCCATGTGAGACGGCTAATGGTGATCTGATTGGCTGAGGCAACTTCGCGGACAAAATTTCCATCTCCCGCCTCTTAGCTGACAAAACCAATAACACCATACTTGATTTTAGAAATATTGTATACTCCATACTTTCTTGAAATTAAATGGTCCATTCTATACCCACATACTCCTCTTTTGAACATTGATTAACTTCGTCCTCACTGGCAACAGCAGCTTGTCACACGATATACTCAGATGCTCTATACTCCATTTATTACATTCTTATATGAACTTGCGTGCCCTTTTGCGATGCACGGAAAATGCCGCCTAGCCCCGAACTAACCTAGGAGTTTGAATTGGCAAGAGTGATCATGATTCGCCCCACTTTGATAAAGCCTTTCCATGTACCTTTTTTTAACGGGGAAATGTCCCGAGGGACCCAGAGACTGCTCTATTCATATGTGGTGGCCTTACATTTACATAAAGGACCTTGAATTAAAAAGACAATACAATTTGGTGTTGGAATCTTACAAAAGGAACCCTACATAAATTAGCAAAAATGACATTCGGGTCCTTCTTCTTCCTTGTCACCACCAGCACTGGATTGACTCGGATCGCGGCGACCAAACTCAGGACCGGGGACAACAGCACTTGGCATGATAATGGTTGGAACCGCCGCATCGAGGTAGTAGAGCCTCCACCGAAGGAGGTTGAACACGCATGAGCGCATAGGCTGCACTGGCGTTTAGGGTGGCCGCCGACTCGGCCGAAGATCACAGCAGCCAGACTCTGCAGTTGTGTAGGAACCCCAAAAAGTAGCAGCTCGATATTTCCCCGGAGATCTAGATCCCTTAACCAGCATCCTTTGTCCGCCACCATGGCGGCCAGTCGGGACTCTGGCACCCAGATCTCGATCTCCCACACCAGGGGCCTTATTCGAGGAGATGCCTACGGTAGCATCCATCTCGGTCCATCGGAGCTCCACGGGAAGAGGTTGCACCGCCGGGAAGCACCGGACCGGACCCAAGAGCTCTGGCACCCTACTCCTAAACTCTGGCATAACGCTAAGCCAAACAAACACTAGAACTAGTACTAAACCTAAACTACTATTGTACATGGGAGGGACCCTCACCCGTCTCATCGCCCGCGATCGCCGGAGAGGAGAGGGGAGGGACCGAGCGTCCCAAGATCTAGAAGCAAGCAGAGAGAGCAAGAGGGGCGGGAGCAGAAAGAAGCCAAGGATCAGTCATGTGCCTTATTTTATGTTAGGATATTTCTATTTACATACCATTTCACGTGTTCATCACCCTACCCCGGATTATCATCTTTTAAATGACATACCATTTTATGTGCATTACTTATGGCGCACGATTAATGATATCATAATACTTTTCATATCCTGTGCCATCTGATTGTCGCACGTTATCGAGGCACTTCCTTCATGCATGGATATATCTACAACAATTTCATTTCATGCATGTGTCTCCTCGCCTCTGTCCATTCCTTCAGATGGACTCGGAGTGGCATAACCCCTTTAATAAGAAGCATATGACCTAAAGTGAGGACATAGAATAGAAAGAATGATAGTTGAGCGTTATTGATAGGAGAAACGGGGGCATACGATTTCATGTGTTGTTGTGTGTTGTTACTTTATTCATGAAATGATATATCACCCAACATTTCATGTCTCTTCCCGCATGAAGTAGGGAGGTTTTATGAAAAATAACCATTTTACTGTCTCTCTGTTAGTGTTCGAGGGAGGATGGGGCTATACGACACACTTGCCGACACAGAGTGCCATAGTAGCGATGATGCAGGTGAATCTTAGGGTAGGGGGCAACATCGTCTTTAGTCAAGATATAGTACCCTACGGCTTAGGAAAATTTAGTGGCGCCATATTGCCAATGATGTTGGAATGGTGTGACAACAAGGTGGCGTGATAGTGAGATCGACCGCGCTTGACATAAAATGCCACGTTGGGGAGTGCTGGCTGGAGTGTCGTCGACACGGTGGTCCGACAACGGCGAAGGCAAGTCAGTGGCGGTGGGTGGGCCACAAGACGGATCACATCGTGGGAGTTTGTCTTTTGGGGTGTGGGGGGGAGGAGGAATATGACTAGTAGCCTCCTTGGAGATGTGTTGGGGCCATTGTGCGTAAGTTCCCACAAGGTTGATGGTGGACTAGAAATTTCAAACTTGTAGTTACGATATTCGATAATGGCATCGACATATCACACATATGTATCAACATGGCATATCATGTGTCGCAAAAACCCACCATATGTATATATGTAGTCGTCGTATACTACGGGCTAGTGCACGAAGATCGATCAACATGACTAACTCTGCGTGGATGGCATATGCATCCATGAAATTGAAGGTGCATGAAGAGGCCAAAAGGAAAATGTGAAATACTAAGACCTCACATTCGAGTTAAATACGTTGCCATCAAGTTATGTCTTGGCTTTTACGAGGAGGTATATTATTTCTAGTAGTATATATATAGATTGATGGAGCAAAAAGTTATTTATAAAAATGAAGAAGAACAAAGAAAATGTGGTGACGGCCCATTATGTGGCTGGTGCGCCAAAAGCCGTCGGATGGAGGTCAAGTGCTGCGGTTCCTCCTGCCCAGCCCATTGCTGAACCCTAACCCCATTTCTCCTCTCTGTACGTCTTCTCCTGCGACGAGAGAGGTGGCGGCGGTCCGGCCACAACCATGCCTCCGTGTCCTGCTTGCTCGCCGGCGCTCGCGTGCGTTGGTGCGCGCGGCTCCGTCGAGCTCGCCGGACCTCGTCGGTGGGTGGCCGATGCAGCACGGTTGCGGTTTCTTCCCTCCGATGCCGCACCCAACTTCGCCAACGCACGACCTCGCTGCCCGCGCTTCGCCGCTCCCACAGCCCCAGCGCCGTGAGGGCGAGGTCAAGCTCGCTGGGTCGACAATGAGGTCGCGACTGCCCGCAGGTCCGTGCGAGCTCCGGCACCACCCCTCGCGCCGGCGTATTCGCGGAGGTGCCGACGGCAGGGATGCCATTGCACAGGCACCTCCACGCGCAGGATGTGAAGGCCGGGTCGGGCGTGTCCACAAATTGCAGCAGGTTGAGCTGCTCGCCCCTGAACTCCACCACAAGCGACCAACCAAAGGTCGATTTTTTTCCCCCTTTGAGGTGCTCAAATCAATTGCTGCCCGATGCAGACTGTTTGGTGTACGTAGCTTTGTCAGTTAGCAGCAGGCCCCCAATACTGTGCTCTTTAATTTAGAAGATGCAAATCTCTATTTAGTAGCTGCTGCTTAATTAGACACACACGGAAAGATCCATGCTTGTTTCTTGTTTGGAAATTAAACCTAGCGTGAGATTCATGGAAATTTCAACATGGTTTTGATTTTACCTGCTTGTTGCCTGGCTTTGAACAAATTTTTGGAGTTTGCCGTGAAACTATATTTTGTACATGGAATACTGTTTTGCTTGTTCCCAAGCATGATCCCCTTTTGATGTTTACTACATACATGAATAATGAACAATATGGGTGGAACTGTGTATCTTGTTTATTCTTCATGTGTTTATTATATTTGAAGTCATTCATCTCCAGAAGTTGAAACCCATCTTGTTCTTCCCTTGAGTTAGTGCAAAGTGCGATTTCTTGTTTGATGTTCTAGAATTTGTACGGCGACTTGTGTGATGATTTGGTTCTAGTGACCTCCATGTAATGTATCGTCATAGTTTTATTCCTGATACTTGTTTGTTCGGTCGGTGATTGCACGAATTCAATTTGCTTGTGCTGATATGAATTGCATTGAAGTGTGTGTTAGCTAGTTACAGTTTATAAGGCCAAGCCTATGGATAGAATTGTTTTCCCTGTTTACACTTTGATTTGTAATTGCGCTGATATGAAATTGTGTCATCCTGTTTGAATTGTTTCTGGCCTTTTTCCAGGAGAAGTGTGCCAGCGTGGCATCGGCAAAAGGCAAGCTTGAAGGACGAGGTTTGGTTCATTAAGGGTTTAAGGTACATGCATCTGAATTTGAAACAAACTTAATCACCTCATGTTGTCATTGTACAACACTAGGTTGCTGCAGTTCAGGATCAGCTATATGCGTGGTCTACGGTTGATTCGGAATTGTCTTGCAGGACAAGTGTGAGGCTGTGGTTGAGAATAACAACACACGGAGTATAGCAGACGACTGCACTATACAACTGTTTCCTCTATGTCTCTCAAGGTATTTGACCAAATGCGCCATTTGCATGATGAATAGCCGTGCTCGGTATTT
The DNA here is from genome assembly GCF_022539505.1 of Lolium rigidum. Classification (NCBI taxonomy): domain Eukaryota; kingdom Viridiplantae; phylum Streptophyta; class Magnoliopsida; order Poales; family Poaceae; genus Lolium; species Lolium rigidum. The sequence continues at coordinate 279,649,480 of NC_061513.1, forward strand.
CATTTCTGGCATTGCAGAATAACTCCAGATTGCATGCCCTCATTACATGCTAGTTGGTTGTTGGTGGTTGTGTTTCTATATGTAATCGTGCTTAATATTTTGGAAAGTTAATATGTGATCATATTTACTGTCCAGTAAATCATGTGTGTATGCATGATTTCACCCTTTGATGATCTTGAAAGTCTTGGTTTTAAGTGAACATGACAATGCAACGTTATATGTTGTCGGGAGGGTTGCATGCTGTCCTATCATTTTGTGTTTAAATTGTTTATATGCAGATGGTGTTGCACAGAGAAATTGCCGCATGATTATAAAAAATAATCCGAGTATTTCCTTTCAAATTAGGACTCCAGTTGCTTATATGCTCACTGTGCATTCACTCCGTTGATGTATATCTCTGATGTGACTTAATGGATTGTTTGGGTGGCTTTGTTATCAGGAGAAGTATGCGAGCGTTGCAGGCATGGGCAAATGACAAGCTATATATACGGAGGAAGCTTTAATCGCCTCCTGAAGGTACATCTGAATTTGAACCAAACTTAATCACCTCCTGTTGTGATTGTACAATACCAGGTCGCTGCATTTCAGGACGTGCTAGTTATATAAGCAACTTACATGGAGTTGATGTTGGAATTTGTGTTGCAGGACAAGTGTGAGGATGCGGTTGAGAAGAATGCCAAGCTGGAGTAGCAGATGACTTTATTTCCTGTCTGTATATCTCAAGGTATTTTACCAAATGCAGCAGTTGCATGATGAGAATAGGTGTCCTGATCCGTAATTTTCATTTGTCATTGCTCAAGTATTCCAGATCGTGTGCCCTGATTAATTAGATGCTAATCTGGTTGTCGTTGGTGGTTGTGCTTCCGTATGTAATTGTTCATCTTAATATGTGATGTTATTACTGTCCAGTAAATCTTGAGTGTTGTGTGTGTATATGGTATGTTGATGAGAGCTGGAACGGTTGGGTTTAAACTTGAAAATGCACTGTCGGGGAGGGTAAAACATATATATGCACCTTCTGTCTTGTGTATGATTTCACGCTTTGTATTGTGTTTATATTTGTTAGCAAGGAGATGGTGGGTGTTGGGCCAAGGAGATATTTGCCTTGAGTATTTCTGTTGCAAATTAGGAATGATGTGTGCATTCATTCATTCACTCATCCATTCCTCTGATTGTGTGCAGCTTGGTGCGCAGCTGCTGGATGATGAACGGCATGCACTTGTCTCAGCTTGGCATTGGTCGCCGAAACAACCCTTAACCCGCCAGCAGAAGGCTCGTCCTGGGCTGGTTGTCGTTCCGGCCTGGACATTGAGCTGGCTTGTCTGCATTACTGAGGTCCTTGTGTGCTTATAAGCTGGCAGTGGCCCGACGGTTGACTCTGCTGCGACTTGGGAAGTGGTTGTGACTTGATTTGCTGGCGACATGTAGGTGCATGCTGCACGGCTTTGTTGTTGTTTTTCAAGTTGATAACTTAGCTAGCGAGGATGGCTGACGATGTATGCGAATGTGATGCGAGTCAAGTGGCCGTGTTAGATTTGCTGTCTGTGATGTCTGATAGTGAAGCCAGAAAAAGGGCAAAGGTCATGGCAAAATTTGCAACTTTAAAATTATTGATTAACAAACTTAATAATGTATTCTACTCCCTCGGAAACATGTTGGAAGTTTGTCAAAATTCGGATGTATATATGTATAGTGTTTGATACACCCAAATTTAGAAAAATCCTGGGACACGTTTCATTGGATTGAGATGGAAGTTTCTAAAGAGAAAAAAAGTCCTTAGAATCTCCATGGTTTTCCTTGGCCCGCTTTGGAAGCTTGGGTACGTGAGAAGAAAGAAATGTAGATAAGCTATATGCGTAGCGTAATAAGTCAGGTGGATAAAATCAGCCTTTTTTTTTTTGAACAGGGGCTGGTCCCGAAGGACCGAGAAGCATTCATATCATATTGTCGGTGGATTTACAAGTTACATCAAGGACCCTAAGAAAATAAGAAATAGCAAACAGGTCCACACTTTTTCCACAGAAGACCCTAGATCTAACCAGAAAAACGTCATCGGTTCCAGCTCCTTCTCCACTAAATCGAATCTTCTCACCACAGTCAACTGCCTCGTCGCCGGGGACGTTATTACCACTTGGGGCGGGGCAGCGGGAGCTCGCTGTGGTGGAGCAGAGGGGCCTCCTTGGCATGGTAGCCTGGAGGTTGTTCGTCGCCTTCAGTCGTCGGCCGGAAGAAACCGAAGCCGCCAACAGAGGTGGGAGTGGTCACCGTTCGACCATTAGAGACGGCAACGAACGCAACGCTGCCGTGAATGCACTCCCAAGAGAAGCTTCACCACTCCCCTGCTGTAGATTCATCCAGCAGCAGCCGCGAGGATGGAGATCCATACCTTTCTCGTCACCATGACGAGTGAAAAGAGTAGAGCTCGATTCTTGGCTGCGACCACCGAATCCACCAAAGGACCTACTCAAGCTTATTAACGAAGACGCCTACGTTGCTCTCGCCGGCCGCACGCAGCACCTCGCCGCCACGACCATGAATAGCACCATCGCAGACCACCACCCGCAGCTTGAACACGGCGGCGGAGGGGCTCCAGACCGGCATCAAGCCGAAACCAGACCAAAAACACCTAAATCTAGCTACTTCTGTACATGGGAGGAGACCCTCACCCGCCACAACCCCCGCGCACTTCGAGAAACAAGTTTGACTACTAATTTGATCAATAAAATATAAGATATATATCACAAAAATTATACCGTTGAATTCGGTATGAAGGTAGTACAAACCAAGCCAAGAAGGCCACGTTACAAGACCAAAAGCTTTTTTTAGTCTTGCCGGTTAAATGAAAGCTTTGGTATGAACCAAGGAAGGAACGAACGGGTGCTTCGGAGCATCTCCGGTCGCGTTCTCAAACCGTCCCCAAAGCGCGCCGGATTGAGCGTTTGGGGGACGTGTTTTGTTCGTGCCGCGTTTGGGGGACGTCGCTCCCGGCCGCGTCCCCCAAACGCCGCCCCAATCAGAAATTCAAATAGATGCATTCAAAAGAGATCGTTCCCGCCGGTTCGTCGCGATCGGAGTAGCGGCGATCGATCAAAGTACTGGGCGCGCGATCATATTACGGACCGGTGGTGCATGCAAATTAGAAGAAGGGGTTGGTCGACGGCGTCGTGTCCTCGAGTCGACGCAGGCTCGTCGAGCACGACGACCTCGTCGCGATCCGCCTGTTCTCGTGCATGGTGCGTACGCTCCGTCGCCGACGCGGAGGCCGACGCAGGTGTAGCGAGAGAAGACGCGTCGGCCTGCTCTTGCTCTGCTGCTGCCGCTGCCGCCGATGCCGATGCCGTTGCCCGGGGCCGCCGCGTCCGCCGCCGCCATTTTGGCTTCGATGTCGTCGAGGATCCGGCCTTTGAAGAAGTTGTGCGCCGCTCGCGTCCGGGAGACATTCCCTCTCGTCGACGTTCTCGGCGGGGACATGTCGTCCCTGCGTTTCTTGAGCTCCGGCCTTCTCCTCTTGCCTCTTGAGCAGCTCGGCCCACCTTTGGTCGGCCTTCTTGTCGCGGGAGATAAAGGTCGAGGAGACGTCGGCGAGGCATTTCGTGATCGACGCCTGCGTCTTCTCGGACGACGCAGCGTCGGCCAAGGCGGCCTTGGCAGCCTTGTTGCCAGTAGGACGCCCTGCCGACGTTGCAAGCGACGCGTCCAGATCAATGGCATCCTTCCCCTTGGACAACGACAGGCGCGTCAACTTCCATTTCTCATTCACTTTGAGCTTGCCATAGCAATGCGTCGGCGCGAACGGCTGTGACCATCCGAGTACTTGGCGTACAATTCCATAGCCCGATCAAACTAACCAAAGAAAGCGAGTCATTTCATCGAACACAATGTGGGCGCTACGGATTATGGAAGAAACAGTCGTACCCGGTTGGCCGACGTCGGCGCCGTCGTCGCCTCCGGTCTCTAAGTCGTGATGGTACCCATGGAAGGAGTTCACCGACGCTCGGATGATGGCCCATCACGTCGACATTGCCTTCTCGGCTCCTCTTCATTGGCACTTTCCGGTAGTCGCCGTTGATCGGCTTGCGCTCATCGAACTCGGCCTTGATCCTCGCCCAATACTTCCCGCCTTTTTGGTTGGCGCCGATGATGGAGTCATGGCTCACCGTCGCCCACGACTCGCAGAGACAAAGATCTTCCAGAACCGTCCACTTCGGGCCTCGTGTGCCCGACGCCTTCTTCTTCTTCTTCTTCTTCGTCCTCACGCCGTCCGCGTCTACCTCCACGAGATCATCGTCACCGGCACCCTCGTCGTCCTCTTCCTCGCCGCCCTCTTCGTCGCCGCCCTCTTCGTCCTCAACGTCGTCCTCCTCGTCGTCCTCCACCCCGTCCTCTTCCTCGTCGTCCTCCTCCTCAACCCCGTCGTCCTCCTCGCCACCGGCGCCGTCGTATTCGAGCGGACCCCTGCGGCCGGTGAAAGGGCCGCCGTCCGGACCGGGTCCGGCTCGCGTTGCTCGTACGCGGGAGTAGAGGTTGTTGGGGTTGAAGCCGCCCGTGCGGCAGCGCATCCTCGGTAGTGCGGCGACAAGTTAGGCGTCACGCACCCGGGAGTGGCGGAGGGCCGTCGTTGTAGAAGGCGGCTTGCGACGGAGAAGACTCCCGGAACGTACACCGGCACGTTCGTACTATATGGGCTCGCGTTGGTGGCGGCGATACACCCGGCGATTATGCGGCGCGTGGCGGCGCGCCGCCGAGCCTTCTTCTCCGGCTCGCGCCGCCCTCCGTCCTTTCCGCTCCGCCGTCGATAGCTTCCGGCGCGAGCAATCTTGCCGCCATTCATCTTCGGTCATGCCTTCGGGCTTCTTCTTCGCGGCCGGCGCCTTCCGCGGGTTCGCGACGCGCGCTTTCGCCCCTATCGTCGCATTGCCGGCGGCTTCTTGGCCGCTTTCTTCGCCATCTTTTTGGGGGCCGTCGGCGGCGCCATGGAATGGGGAGAGGGTAGCGGCGGCGGCGGTGCACGGCGGGAGGGAGAAAGAAATCGGCGGGATAGGAGAAATGAATCGGCGGCAGGATATGTTTTGGGAGGCCCGTGCGCGGCGGTATAGGCGCGATTTGGCGGGAGCGGCGGGATTTGGCGGGAGTGTGAGACGAACTTTTCTCCGTGCCGGCGACGGGTCGGGCCCGCGTCGGTTGGCCTCGCTTTCGTTGTGTCCCGGCGTCCCCGGTGCGTCCCCTGTGGGACGGGGACGGGCTCGGGGCGCCGGACACCGTATCGGGGCGCGCCGGACAAAAAAGGGCTTTGGGGGACGCGGCTGGAACGCTTTTTTTGTCCGGCGCGCCCCAAATCGCTTTGGGGGACGGTTTGGGGGACGCGACTGGAGATGCTCTCAGCTCAGAAAAAAACAAGGGAAGGTACGTAGACCCGTTGAGAAGAGCAGAAAGAAAAAGAACAAGGAGGAGGGAAAAACCAACGTTAATAATACAACTGGATTGTACGGAGTATTTGTGTATGCAACGCTAGCGGATCGGCAGGTATCGAGTAGTATATTTTTTTTCCCTCGCTTCCTTTGGTGCAGGCACCAGGCAGACGTGCAGCAGCGCGACCCGAAAGCAAAGAAGGCTTTTCGCGTGGACACGTGGCGCTGAGCCTTTCTCCCGGACGGCTCCTGACGCGTTGGAGGCCCCCCAAGCCCACATAGAACCGCCTCAGGACCCCAAGCCCACATAGTATCGTACAACCAAAGCCCAACGTTTCAGCAGCCCACAAACAAAGCCCGTTGATTCCTTTTTACGCAGTTCGCACTAGCAGTGGAGAGTGGAGACAGCCCAGCCTTTCCACAGTCGCACATCTGAGCCGGCGGCGACTCCAACCATCGCCGTCCCTCATCCTTCGGCAACGGCGACCCTCCATGGCGCGCCGGGACGGGGAGATCCCCGCCAAGAAATCCATGCTCTCCGATGGCGGCGGCAGCGAGGACCGCCTCAGCGCGCTTCCCGACGATATCCTTATCCAGATCCTGCTCAAGCTCGTCGACACCGCCGTCGCCGCTCGGACCAGCATCCTCTCCACTCGCTGGCGCCGCCTCTGGACCCTCCTGCCGGAGCTCTGGTTTTACCCCGGTACTGATCCCCTCGCCATCCGCGCCGCCCTCGAATCCCACGAAGCAGCGGCCCTCCGCGACCTCGACATCACTTTACTCGACGCCACTCCCGAGTCCGTGGCGGGCTGGCTTCCAATCGCCGCGCGCCGCCTCCCCGGCCATCTAAAACTCGTCAACATCTCTGAACCGGACGAATCAGATGGCCAGGCTCGGGAAATAGTCGCCTTTCTGCTGCCCTGCTTCCAGAACGCCACCTCGATCCACCTCGAACTGGGATATCTTGGCATGGCCCTGCATCCATTGGGCGTATTCGCACGGCTCACCGATCTCAACCTGATTTCCGTCCAGCTACATGGTCCGTGCATGCTCGGCGAAGCTGTCTCCTCACCGCGGTGCCCGTCTTTGCAAAAGCTCGTCGTCCATGGTGCCCGCGGTTTGGGCAACTTCACCGTTCAGTCCGAGAGTCTTAAGCGATTGACGCTGAGGAATGTGCACGGGCTGGAGCAGCTCACTGTTATCGCGCCGGCACTCCTATCCTTAAGTGTCATCTGCAGCTTCCATTCCACCACGACCATGAATCAACCGGTTGCAACCATCTCCTCTCCTCAGCTGTTGTCCCTCATTTGGCTGGATGCCTATGATCGAAGGTCCACCCAACTTGGCGAGATGGAGAATCTACAGCGGCTGAGCACCTACCCTTTTTTCGTATATGGACATAACGATTCACATAAAGTAGTCAATAGCTACACTATGAAGCTTTTGTCGCACTTTAAGCTCATCCAGAATCTGAGTTTCAAGCTTGTCTATCCGTTGGTGAGTTGATTCTTATGTGAGTTGTGCCATTATTTTGGAGACTTGCAGTTCAGTTTCAAGTATGTGCCATAGGCATATAAAATTCTCACTTGTTTTTCTTTGCCAAACATGGCTTACCACATCGAACTGTTTATCCTTCCTAGTACCATGATATCCTCTGAATGCCGTTACTTCTTTCTTCCATTGAGCAGTTAGCATTTATCTTACACATTAGCACCGTGAGTATACTGTTATCCATGGGAGCACATGAGCTCAGACTTGTTTGTTATCGACTTTGTAAACAAGATGCTTGTGCCATTTCCATCTATACTTTTTTTTTCTAACTCCCTATGATTTTGGTGCAGGAAATTACTGACCATGAGTACTTGATGAAAGACATTACAAGGCTACCAAAGATTGTGGAAATGAACCTGCATATAGAAACAAAAGGACATTCCTTTGGAACCAGTTTCTTCCATCTCCTCACTATGTGTACTGGTGTCAGAAGGCTGACTCTTACACTTGATTGCAATGCTAGCTATCTGGTGATAATGCTATCCTTAATTTGTTTATTTCATACTTTAGTATGCATTTATATTTTTTTGGCACTCATAGGCTTCAGCTGCTAGTTTCTGTGCTCTAGGTGGTAGTTTTATACTGGCTTGATGCTTTGCTCCAAATTATATATGAGGCAAATAAATGACTTATGAATCTCCCAATGACAATGCATGCTACTCTAGGTATTGTTAACTTTGTCCTAGGTTTCCTGTTTTAAAGATTGTTAGTCTGGAGGAAGTGAGAAAAACTAGCCAACATGATTCAGGATTTTTTTCCAACAAAGAAACGGCATGCCTTATTATTTGCACCAGTTCTTCAAGATGGTTCTCAGGTGACCCATCTTTCTCTTAGAGCAGTTTGATCTGTGATTGTTAGGTTAGGAGTAGTGGGATTGCAGGGGAGGAGATGCGGCGAGGTCTCAGGCGGCAGCCACCAGGGAGGGAGGTGAGGGTGGCTGTGTGGGAGGGGTGAAGAGATATTGGCTTCCTGAGAGGAGCTATTGGAATTGGAGGAGATTATGACAGCTCTTTTTATACATACGAGGCGGTGATGTGAATTTCACTCGAGACATTGCATGGCAGGCTCGATCTTGATGAGATAGTAAAGAGTTTAGGAGATAATGCCTTGCTTGGAGCATATGTTTAAAATGTTGCATCAATAACAATGGTCTAAGCTCGATTTAAGATCCCATTCAGCATGGCTCATCGATAGCACAATACCTGACTTTTTCCCCCAAAAAAAAGAACGCAATACGTAACTTTGTAAGTGATAAAATAATGTTTGTTGTGCAACGTTTGATTTGGATAGAACAATCATATACTCTGCAGCAGGTTGGCTTCACACTAATTTCCAGGTGTTACTCTTTGTAAATTTCTTAATAGAAATAACTTAAATATTGAGGCAGTCTCAGTTGCATCATTCTTATGCTATGGTATTCAGTTGTATCAGTTAATCTTATTGCGCTGCTATGCACCTTGGTCCAGGTAACTGAGTGCCCAGCAGGCTGTGTTTGTGATCAGATGTCTAACTGGAAAACTGAGGAACTCACTCTGAATTGCCTCAAAGAAGTAAAAGTTAATAAGCTGGGAGCAACTAACCATGAAGCTTCTCTTCTGAAACGGTTACTCGAGTGGGCAACAGTGCTACAAACCATGACAGTAACTTTTGACCGCTCAGTTGCTGGAAGCAAGGCCAAGGAGTTCTGCCAGATGCTACAAAGCTTCTCGAGGCCAGAAATAGGTATGAAAGGGCGGCACTTCGCTTGATCTAGTTGTACCGGTACACATAGCACCACTTGTTCAAGGGGCAATTTGCATGTTCCAAGAAGCTTGCCACTTACACTGGTCGGCTGGTGGTTGTTTTGTGGTTCTTATGTGTCTTAGGTATCAACTGCAATGTCTAAGAACGTCAGAATCTGGTACACTCTTTGGCGATGTAAAGAGGGTGTACCAATTGCACCTTTTGCCACAATCTTATATACGTTGCAGGATGTACTATGTTGTTAAAACATTCTTTGGTGGTTTGTTTGCTGTGCTCTTCAGATGTGAGTGTCTAAACTTTAGTTTCAATGACAAACCAAGGAGAACATCAGTTGATCGTTTATCATTATGCGCAATGCTGATATATTCCGTTGCCTATGCCTGATATGGGGTGAGTAGTGGGATTGGATACACCAGCAATTAAGGATCGCGGGGAGAAGAAGCGGTTTGTTTCTGCTCATTCATTTCACACCGTTCTATGAATACAGCCAGGGCTCTTATCAGGATAGCGTCTGCACGCAAAATGATCAAATGAGCATTTACATCATCTCCCCACCCCCCATACACTTTTTCATATAATTTAAATTTGAAATAACAAATAAACTACAATAATTTACGTACCATCTACTTCTTCTTGGAGGGCCCTGCCGCGCCATCTTCACAGTGACGCTTCCCTCAGATGAGTCGGTCGCCACCGATGAGCATGTCTCCCTTCGACGAGGAGTCTCTCCAGTCGTAATTTTCGTCCCCCTCGCCGTCAGTGTACACCGCGTGCGCCTTCGCATCCTCTAGCCGTGGCCACCTAGAATCTTCCTACTCTTCCACCTTCTCCGGGTCGTCGGTGATGGCGTCCTGCACCTTGGGTCGTCGGCGATGACGTCCTGCGCCTCTGGGTCGTCGTTCGGTAGGGAGCTTGAGCTTCTTAGAGTTTTTTCCCTTTCCCACCAACGATGCCACCCAGGTGACTTGCCCTCGCTATCGGAGTCGGATGGCCATGAAAGGTCACTCATGGCGCAGGCTGGTCATCGATGGAAAATGGCGGCGGCCGGTGGGAGAATGCAACAGGGATGGGCATCGTGCACTCAGTTCATACGAATTTTATATCGCCGCATCCGGAAGGAGATAGGACCACATAGAAATCAAAGAGGGCGGTGGTTGCTATTCTGCGGGAGGTTCCCGTGCTTGGGCACGTGTCTCGGTCATCGCGGTTGCCATTCTGGCAGTTACTATTCTGCGGCAGTTCCCGTGCTTGGACACGCATCTCGACCTTCACAGTTGCCATTCCGGTTGTTTCCATCTTGCGATGCCCCCTGTTATAAACGTGACAAGAAAATAACGAAGAACAAAAAGGAGAACGCAGCGGAGAGACAAGATTTAACGTGGAAAACCCCTCCAACACAGAGGGGGAAAAAGCACAGGCGCGCGGGCCTCCCTCGAGATGCTCCACCGTCAGCTTCCGTCGGCGACCACCGCTGAAAACCAGGCGGCCAATGCCTTGCTCGCCGAGGCGAGGGCGCATCTCCGGGAGTCGCATGAAGCCCTACGCGCCCTAAGGCCCCAGCCCACAGGCATCATATACCTCGGCGACAAGGAGACCTTCAGGGTGATGAATGAGCAGCGGGCGCTGCTCGCATTTCGAGACTGTCCCGCAGGACGCCAATCGTCACCAGCCCTAGCGGTAGAGGAGCAGGCGCGCTCCCAAGCGCTCTCCATGAGGCGGGCGTACGAGATGTCCACCCTGGCGGCGGTCCACCGTGCAGCGTGCGAAGAGGTGTTGGCGGCAGGAGTAGCCGCTGGTGGACTAGGAGAACCGGGAGCTGGAGGAGGCTGCCTCGACCTTGTTTGACGCGGAAGCCAAGGTGACGAGGGATATGGCCCACTACCAGGCCGATCAGGAGGCCGTCATGGCGGAGGAGGTTGCGGCCGAGGCGGAGGCAATGACGGCCAGAGCCCTCTGGGACGCCAATCTAGCCTAGGGGCAGGCTCGTTGCGGGGGGAGGCAGCCGCCTTCACGAGCAGTCGGGAGGCCTTCGTTGCATGCATGGCCGCCCGCCGCCGGAACTCCAACGGCACCGGCCCGTCAGGGCACGCCAGCGTCCATTAGACCACGTGACAACCAGTAACCTCGACCATAGTAGGCCACATGACAACGAGTAGGTACGACCATCGTAGATTAGGTTAACTCGCCTAATCATCGCTCTAAAAATGGTTTCTTTTTGGCCAATAAATATTAGTGAAGTATAATTTGCTTAATCGAGTCACAGACTGGCGAGCCTAGACACTAGTCAGGCGGCACCGGCCAGGGCACACCAACGACCATTAGACCACGTGACAACCAGTAACCTTGGCCATAGTAGGCGACACGACGGCGAGTAGGTACGACTATCGTAGATTAGGTTAACTCGTCTAATCATCGCTCTAAAAATGGTTTCTTTTTTGGCCAATAAATATTAATGAACTATAATTTGCTTAGTTGAGTCACTGACTTGCGGGTATAGATACTAGTCAGGTGGACGCGCAAGCAGCCGCATTCGCTGCATAAATTTGGGCTGTGGATAGGTCCCCACTGATATACCGATCATTTTGCGTCGGGCGTCCGTGGTTCAGCCGCGGTGTGTAGGAAAGTTTTACAAAAAAAAGCCTTGCTGCTAATGGATAGCAGAGTGTGCACTTCACGGGATACAACTTTTTTTCGTGCGACCGACCGTGCGGATCTGTAATCGACCATGCGATCGACCGTACGCATCAAGCACATAGCTCCTGTGCACCGACGCAACGCGTACCGCGTCTACGTCGATACATCAGGCTGCTTACTGCTTGAGAGGCAGTCTCACCGAACGTTTTTTTTTCTCGGCTGACGGTCTTCTCCGTGAAGGCACATCACCACGGTACGCCCGGAGCTAATTAAACTGGTCTGATCGACGCTAAACTAGCGATGTGGGACAAAAGAAAAGAAAAAAAGCTATGTAGTGTTTTGCGGGGCGGCAGTGTGGTGCTCCTTAGGCCCGTGTGGATACCACTAATGGGCCGGCCCACCTCGTCTGCCTCGCCAGCCCAATCCGATCAGTACACTGGTAATGCCCACCATCACCGGCGCAACGTGGCAGCCTGGCGCCCGATGTACAAGGCTAAGAGGCACTGCACAGCCCATAATTTTATTCCCAATTTTACTCTTCTCCATTCGTGGTTCAAAAAGAGGCATGCGTAAGACGGTGCCACATAGGCAGCAAAATAAATGGACTACAAACAACGGGCGATGATGCGTCCAGACTAAATACGATACTACAAAGATTAGGAGCTAGCTGTAGGCAGCGACGCGCTACTCCGCCTGCTGCTTATTTTGATCTTCCTCGGAGGGTGGCAGGAGCTGCTGGTACCTCGGTCTGTTTTTCTTCAGGAGAAGGTACGTCAGCCAGTACCAGAACAGCAGGATCCTGCCCTGCGCGGCTAGCGTGTCGGCGATGCGAATTCCTCCCAATGAAAATCTCTCTAGGGCCTGCCAAGAAAAACAACGCATAAAAAACATGACAATGAGCCATTAGCCTGACATACAGAACCATGATCATCCTATACTGTGAGAACATATCAACATGAGCAATCCGCTTGAATACACATTGCTATTCAAATTTCGACAGTGATTCAGCAATATTTCCTGACACTTGACCAAGTTTTTTATTTGATGGTAGTAGAACTGCTTTTCACATGAATGTCCATACCTGTTCACCAGTCTGAATGTCGTAAGAATGTTGCTGCTCAAACTGCAGACCCTTGAACTCATTGATGCTAAGTCCTTGAAAGGCCCTGAAAATCAATGCAAAAGTTATATCCATCGCACTCTATGCTAGGAGCCAACTGAAGTATCACAAGAAAGTGCATTACCATCTGATCAGAGATGCTTTTGGGATCCAGCGAAATATGACGGGGGTATTATCAGCGTTAACATAGTACCCTCCAAAGACAATGAATACCGTCATAAGGGACGGCCCAAGAGCCATCGCAGCTTCAGTTGTAGGAGCGATTGCTCCAACAGTAAGACCCATGGCCGATGCGGCAAATGATTCAACAGTCACAATGCCACAGAACTTGGCAAATCTGTATACATAGCAAAAATTATGCATAAGCTGGCCAGTATCAGATTCCACCTATTGGCATGTACCATGGTGCCGCACAACACACTTTAAACTTTGTTTTGAGGGTAATACTGACCTAGAAATTGTAGGATGAAGTTTAGCCATTGGATAGAGGATGGATCCAAATATCAATGGAAACGCTGCTCCAATAGGAATCTCGGCTAATAACTTAGATGAGAGATATGGTCCTAGTGCATAGGAACCTTTAGCTCGTTCCCTGTCAACTATAGCTCGTTCTTTCGGGAAAACCCCCACGGCCCCACTGTTTTCGTCAGTGCAGCCATTGCTGTGTTTATGGCAGCCACCTAAGTCAGACAAAGTACAAAAGGAGACAGAACAGAGTTAGAAAATACTTGAGATAGAATGGAAACAATCATAAGGAAAATAAAAAATCAGAAGGAGTTGATTATCTTCTAATAGATCCAAAACAAGAAACGTGCGATTCAAGCCAAGTCATCACACGATGGAAATATGGCCTAGTGGTATCGAATATTTTTCTACTGTGTGTAGTGGACTTGCACGCATGTGTGGGATGTGTGTGTCCACCTTCTACTACCAAAATGAAAAAAGCTCAATGGGTCATGAAGACGCAAGATATTCTACCTGGAGAAGCCCCATCCTGTCTTGTATAGAGGTTTGAGTTTTTCCCATTCGCCAGAACACTGACCCAAATATAATTGCTTAAGCAACAGACATTCTTGCTCTCACCTTGTTTGTTGGTCCATCACGAAAAGCCTGAAATACTTCTCAGAATCAACCAATGACAGTCTTAATCTTCAGGCAGCACCATTTAGATTTTGGGCAGTTAAAGGGTGCCGGGGGTGGCTCACATCCCGTGGAGGCGCGGGCAGGCGCCAAGCTCGTCTGGGGCGACGATGGCGGCTTGCTGGCGAAAGGATGCCGGAGCGGCGGCTCCGGGACCGTGCTGGCGTCGTCCTGTCGGCGGCCGGCGACGGGGTGGCGGATCCGGGGCCCGCGCGCCCGGATCTGGTGGGTTGGCGGCCGTCCTCTGGTGGTGGCGGTCGGCCAGATGCGTCGGTGCTCGGTCCGTCTGGATGGACAGGCGGCGACGCGCGTGGTGCGGGCAGGCGTGCGGTGGTGGTCCAGGTCGTGGGCGCGGGGTGCTGCCGCTGGTGGCCCTCACGGCAAGATCTGGCCCTGTGGGTTGAGGCACCAGGGGCTTGCTGGCGACGTGCTAGCAGGTTGGGGGCGCTGGTGTGGTGCTGAGGAGTTGCTGTTGGTGGTCGAAGGAAGAGGTTGTGCATGGGGTGCGGTTTCTCCCACTTGGGGGAGGCATGGTGGTCATGGCTGCCGGGTCTGCCGAACTTTGGTTCGGCCGACGATCGGTGGGTGCGGGAGCTTCGGGTGAAAACTTTGCTTCGGCCTCGGTCGGGGCAGGCAGTGGCAGCACCCGTGGTGTTGCTATTCCTTGTTGGAGGCGCTGCTGTGAAGCCCCCGCCTATCCTACCGTGAGGTCGTGGGTGTTTCGGGTGAAAACCCAAGCTCCGGATCCATCGGAGCGGGCGTTCCCTCGCCGCTTCCTCCTTGGAGGCGTTGCCTTGGACACCCGATCTCATGTTGCGGTTGAGGCTCACACGCATATGTGGTTCCTCTTGCTTTGGGGTTGGTGGACGCCGGGGCAGCGGCCCCGGGCGGTGGTTGTGCGTCGAGGCGGCGGCCTCGGGTTCCGTTGCGGGCAGAAGCTTCATGGGGCGGAGCAGTTGCTAGCAATGCTTGGGTGACAATCTTGAGTCGCCAGGGCGGCGAGGTTGTCGGCTCGGTCGACGTGCCTCAGAGGAGGCGGTTTGACGTTTATGTCGGGGCAGCGGCCCCGGATGTTGGTGCGGCGGCCGTGGTCTGCGAGCGGTGTGCTCTGTGCAGCTTGGGCTGCGGGTTGCCGAGTCGTGCGGCGTCGTGTCTCCGAGTGCAAGCGGCGGTATGTCGGGATGGCGGTCCCGGAAGGTGGTGTTGGTGGTCTCTGCGCCGGGCGTGGTGGGTTAGTTGGATGTCGGGGCGGCGGCCCCGAGAGCTTGATAGTGTTGAGGACATCGACCTTGTGTCGCGAGGGCGACAAGGTCGTTTTGGCGCAGTTCTCTGAGAGGTTCGTCTTCAGCTATGTTGGAGTGTCCCGTGTCTGCTCCTCCCATAGTAAGGCACGGCGTCTTCTCTCCGGCTTGGTTTAAAGGCAAGCTGGTCTTGGCGAGTGTGTCGTCTGCTTGTATCAGTGGTGGTTTGTGTGGGCTTGGCCCCGTGGTGTCTTGTTGTATGGTTTTCGTCCAATTTTCTCCTAAAAACTGTGCACTTTCTGCTTAATTAATGGATGAGGCAAAGCTTTTGCCTCCGTTTAAAAAAAAAGATTTTGGGCAGTTAAAAAAATCTCAAGCTAAGATTTGAACATTTATAAATAATCAATCTTGTTAGGCCACCGAAATATCCCCAGGATATCGGTGTCATTAACAGATGATATCGGAGTCATTAACCAAATATCAATAGCATTTAACACCATATCTTGAGCCTTCCGTTTATAGGAGATTGATGTCATTATGGTAGTTATTGTAAATCTTGTATTTACCTATATATATATGAGATTACACGGAAGGCACCATTGTGACCTATCCCATCCAATTCTACCTTTCCACATGGTATCAGCCAAACAAACCTCAGCTTCCGCCGCCCTCCTCTATTACCGCCGCCGCGCTATGGTTCCTCCCTTGCGCCGCCGCCCCTCCTCCCCCACCATGGCCGACGCCGGCGCCTCTCCCTTCGCCGCACTTTGGGCCCAGGCCACCAACATCCAGAGCGTCAAGGCGCTCATCCCCGTCACCGTCGACCTCAAGTCGTCGAACTACACCCGCTGGAACAACATGGTGCAGATCGCCATCACCACCTACGCCCTCGCCGACCACCTCACCACGGCCACGTCGCCCGCCGATGACGACGAGTGGCTGCGCATGGACGCCACCGTTCTGCGCTGGCTCTACGGCTCCGTCACGCCCGAGATCACTGACATGGTGATGGAGAACCCCACCACGGCCTACTCCATCTGGCAGCGCATCGTCGCCCTCTTCCGCGACAACCAGCAGGCCGGGCTGGCTACCTCGGCCAGAAATTCCGCAACATCGATTAGGAGGGTAAGTCTATCATGGCCTACTGCCTCGAGCAGAAAACCGTGGCCGATGCCCTCGGTGATGTCGGCGCTCCCATCGCCGATGATGCCATCTTCTGGAACGTCCTCAAGGGTCTCGACTCCGACTATGACCACATCGCCGCGATCATCCCGCTGTTGACCCCGTTCCCTTCCTTCCTCCAGCTGCGCAACATGCTCCTCCTCCAGGAGCTCAAGCCGCACCACAGCAACCGCGCCTCGGCCCCTGCTGCCCTCAACACCAACACGGGCGGTGGCGGTGCCCCTGGGTATCGTGGCCCTGCACCTCCTCGTCCTCCGCCACTGGGCTACGGCCCCCCTCCGGCCTACGGCCCCCCGGCCCCTGCACCACCGCCATTCAACCCCAATGGCGGCCGCCCCAAGGGCAAGAAGAGGAAGGTCAACGGCGCCCCTGCAGCACCTGGCGGTGCACCAGCCGCTCCCACGCCCTACAACCCGTGGACGGGGTCCATCTACATGTACCCCATGGGCACTGGCATCCTCGGACCGCGTCCCGGCGCGGCATCTCCTCATCCTGCGGCGCACGGCTTCATGTCGTCCCCGCAGGCAGCGGCGCCCGCTCTTGGCTACTACAACACCGCTGCCCCGTACGGCTACACCCCTGCACCACCAACACCGTACGGCTACGCCCTTGCCCCAACCGCTCCGTACGCCGTCTCTCCATCATGGGGCGCCACCGCCCTCATCAACCAGCTCAACGCCATGAGCCTTTAGCCCCCTCCTACCGAGTGGGTCATGGACACATGCGCCTCTGCTCACATGTCATCGGATGCCGGTATCCTCAAAAATCTTAACTCTCATGCTACTTTTTCTAGCATAGTCGTTGGTGATGGTTCCTCTCTCCATGTCACCTCCTCCCGCTATGCCTCTCTCCGTTCATCTTTTTTTAACCGTCCACTTCATCTTCAAAATGTTCTAGTTACTCCTAGTATCATCAAAAATCTAATATATGTTAGACAATTCACTTGTGATAATTGTGTCTCCGTTGAATTTGACCCTGCTGGTTTCTCTGTGAAGGACCTTTATACCAAGGCGGTAATTCTCAGGTGCAATAGTTCACGCCTTAATCGCCTCCACCGACGCCCGCACCCTTTGGCACTGCCGCCTCGGTCACCCAGGACATGACTCGCTCCGCCGCCTCGCGTCATCGCTACCTTGTCACAAAGAAATAAAAGGGTCCAGTCTATGTCATGCGTGTCAACTTGGTCGACACGTTCGTTTACCATTTTCAGATTCTGCTAGTCGTACTTTGCGTCCTTTTGAACTTGTACACTGTGATCTCTGGACCTCTCCGGTTGAAAGCATGTCTGGTTATAAATCTTTCTTAGTCATATTGGATGATTTTACTCATTTTTCATGGACCTTTCCACTACGACGGAAATCTGAAACCTTTGGTGTTCTATCTAATTTTCATACGTATGTAAAAACTCAGTTTGCACTAACTCTGCAGCAGATACAGTGTGATAATGGCAAGGAATTCAATAACAGATCTTGCATCCACTCACGGCATCCACGTGCTCTTTTCCTGCCCCTGCATGTCCCAACAAAACGGCAAGGCCGAACGAGTTATTCGCACGGTAAATGACATCGTTCACACACTTCTATTCCAAGCCTCCATGCCGCCTAAGTTTTGGGTCGAGTCTTTACATGCTGCCACATATCTTCTAAACCGTCTACCTACCACCGTGATCTCCGCTTCTTGCCCCTTCGCGGCTCTATACTCTACCCCTCCCTCCTACTCCAACCTTTGTGTCATTGGATGCCTATGTTGTCCCAATATTGCATCCACCATGCCGCATAAGTTATCTCCTCGCTCTACTCCATGCATCTTTCTTGGCTATGCGCCTAATCACAAGGGCTACTGATGCATGGAAATAGCGACTCGCTGTATCATCATATCTCGGCATGTCGTCTTAGATGAGACTAACTTTCCGTTCGCTCAAACGAATGTTACACACTCTGATGATTTCCTCCAGGAACACATCGCGGCCCCTGCGGATGATGACAGCGACACATTCATCCCCGTCCCACCACTTGCGCACTCTCGGCAGCGCGTGGTGCCGACCCCTGCCGTGGCTCCCCGGCAGCCTACCGCGATGTGGTGACCCAGCGTACCACTGCATGGTGTAGTACACAAGTCGATGACATAACACAAGTGAAACACCGTTCCACTCATATTACATCCCTCAGAGTGGTACAACAGAAACATATGCGAGTCCAAGGTATGTCTATAGAAGTACACACGAATTGTTTACATAAGATCAACACAGCCTCCTACTTTACAGTGAGGTAAAACTTCAAATAAAGCTCCAAAAGAACGACTCGTAGTCTATCTTATTGCTATCACTATCTCTAGAGATGCTAGGCTTGCTATAGAATTCTAGCTACTTAGGTGCTAGGATTAGGGAACAACTCCCTTCTATTACTAGTCTAAGCTTCCACTCTAAGTGATGCAGAAGTTGACTCCATTGACTTCTTTGATTGGATTCTTCATCTTGTTGCAGCTGACTCCTTTGTCTTCGAGTTCCACGGTAGGTTCTCCTTCGGTGCCTTGATCTAAGAAGGGGGTTCAAATGGGAGGGAATGAGTACGAGCGTACTCAGCAAGTTCATATTAGGAAATAGGTGTATCATGCACTAGCTACGCACCATAGACCAGAAAGTCATAGGCCAATGCAAGTTTTCATAAACATTTCTTCAAAAGGTTTATTTTATTCTGAAAACAATGCCC
The DNA here is from genome assembly GCF_022539505.1 of Lolium rigidum. Classification (NCBI taxonomy): domain Eukaryota; kingdom Viridiplantae; phylum Streptophyta; class Magnoliopsida; order Poales; family Poaceae; genus Lolium; species Lolium rigidum. The sequence goes on from NC_061513.1 coordinate 279,668,207, forward strand.
GTCAGTCTTCACAGGTTGACCAGAACTTCATGGAGTTCCTTTCCTGCCGCGTTCGCAGTTCCCTTCCCGGAACAGGGAGTGACAGCCATAATTTGTTACACTCTGCAGAGGTGCGTTACTTTTCCCACAAGAGATCCCAGCCTTTTTGCCATCCGCAGGGACTTGCCCCCGTTCACACTTCCTTTTGTGTGAGGCCAGGTATAAAGATCCAAGCCCACACCGCCTTCTCCGCGACTGCAAACCCACCCTTTTGTCCGACCGTACACCCCCTGTAGACTTCTTCCGATAATACGGCTTTACTCACGGTGTACTCCGAACAATCCATCATAGACCGTAGAGCTAACATCACTAATGGATGGGGATTTAAAAGGCTATCCCAACCTACGGCAGTGCCTCCAACACCCCGCAGCTCTACCAGTCCGTTGGCGTGCAGAAGGGAAAAGATACGGCTGGCTTCCCTAGAGCCATTATAGATCTCATGGTTAACGCGGTTTGTACGGCGCTAGAATCACTGGACGGCATTGGTACTTAATCCTAGATTAATAAAACCCGTTGATGACCCACAAGTATAGGGGGTGTATCGTAGTACTTTCGATAAATAAGAGTGTCGAACCCAACGAGGAGCAGAAGGTGTTGACAAGCACTTTCGATGAAGGATTCACTGTAAATGCTCACAGACAAGTATTCAGGGGGTTTTGATGTAACAGATGAATAAAGTACAAGTAAGTAAAATGCGAGAGAAATAATTGCAGCGAGTGGCCCAATCCTTTTTAGCTCAAAGGACAAGCCGGTTTGTTTACTTATTATGACCAAGCGTTCTTGAGGACACACGGGATTTTAGTCTAGTGCTTTCGCTACATGCAGCTGATTAATCTTCATTGTTTTGATAAGTGTTGTGTGGGTGAACCTATGCTAATGTACCGCCCTTCCTAGGACTAATACATACTTGTGATTATACCCCTTGCAAGCATCCGCAACTACAAGAAAGTAATTAAGATAAATCTAACCACGACCTTAAACTGCGAGATCCTGCGACCCCTCCTGCATCGATATACCAACGGGGGCTTAGGTTTCTGTCACTCCGGCAACCCCGCAATTGGCAAACGAGTACAAGATGCATTCCCCTAGGCCCATAAATGGTGAAGTATCGTGTAGTCGACGTTCACACGACACCACTAGAAGAATGACACCACAACTTAAATATCATAACATTGAATATTACTCAACCATAATTCACTACTAACATTTAGACTTCACCCATGTCCTCAAGAACTAAGCGAACTACTCACGAGACATCATATGGAACATGATCGGAGGTGATATGATGATGAATAACAATCTGAACATAAACCTTGGTTCAATGGTTTCACTCAATAGCATCAATAACAAGTAGAAATCAATACGGGAGAGTTTCCCCTATCAAACAATCAAGATCAAACCCAAATTGCTACAGCGGTGACGAGGTGCAGCGGTGGAGATGGCGGTGATGATGATGAAGATGATGGTGATGGTGATGGAGATGATGTCCAACTCGATGGCGGTGACGATGGCGTCGATTTCCCCCTCCGGGAGGGAATTTCCCGGCGGATTCCTGCCCGCCGGAGAGCTCTTTTCTCTCTGGTGTTCTCCACCCCGCAGAGGCGGCTGTGGCTCTTTTCGACGTACCCTCTGGAGCTTAGGTTTTCGGGACGAAGGGTTTCACGTAGAAAAGGAGGCGAGAGGGGCTGTGGGGCCCCCACACCACAAGGTGGCGCGGCCAGGCCATGGGCCGCGCCGCCCTATGGTCTAGGCCCACCTTGGGTCCAGCTGGCTCCCCCTTCTGGCTTCCTTCGTCATCTGGAAAAATAGGATTTTTGGTGTAATTTCCTTCCACAGTTGATCTTCCGAAATATTGCATCCTGACGGTGCTTTTTCCAGCAGAATCCTGGCTCCGGTGCGCGATCTCCAAATAATCATGAAACATGCAAAATAGATGAAATAACATAAGTATTGTGTCCCAATATGAAATATATCAATTAATAACAACAAATTATGATATAAAATAGTGATGCAAATTGGACGTATCAACTCCCCCAAGCTTAGACTTCGCTTGTCCCCAAGCGAAACTGAACTCGGTGAACAGGACCACATGTTTATGGAGTGAAGAGTCGATAAATAAAATACGGACAAGAAGCATCATATTCATTCACACAAGACATTATAGTAAACAACTTCCTCATATAACCCAACTTGAAACAAGTATAAGGTAATCACAAATAAAGGTGCATAAGGAATCATAATTGGTGATGGCAAACTTTGTTCTTGGTCAGAGAACATTTAACAGATTATATTTATCTATTGAGCAGCGCTCTCATATTAAAGCTTATGGTAAACTTGCATACTCAATCATATTAATCATTGATGACCTTCAAAGCTATATTCATTCGGGTAAAACTTGTACTAAACAAGAAAGAGTAAAGACATGATGAAGCAAATCACAATATAATAGTTTGATCACAACAACTCAAATGCTTGCTTGAGATGGAGGGAAATAGGTTTACCGACTCAAAATAAAGTAAAAGACAGGCCCTTCGCGAGAGAGAGCGAGGATTAAATCATGTGCTAGAGCTTTTTCAGTTTTGAAATCATATAAAGAGAATAAAAGTAAAGTTTTGAGAGGTGTTTGTCGTTGTCAACGACTAGTAGCGAGTACTCTAACCCCCTTGCCAAACGGACCTCCAAAGAGCGGCTCCCATGAAGGACGTTATCTCTACCGAGCAAGGTAGATCATCCCTCTTCTCTTTTGTTTACACATGTACTTTAGTTTATTTAAGGATGACACTCCCCCCAACCTTTGCTTACACAAGCCATGGCTAACCGAATCCTCGGGTGCCTTCCAACAATCTCATACCATGGAGGAGTGTCTATTGCAAAATTAAGTTGCTTATCGATGAATCGGGGCAAAACATGTGAAGAGAATTATTAATGAAAGTTGATTAATTGGGGCTGGGAACCCCGTTGCCAGCTCTTATTGCAAAATTATAGGATAAGTGGATGAAGCCACTAGTCCATTAGTGGAGGCTGCCTAACAAGACTGAAAGATAAAACACCACATACTTCCTTATTGTTATCACCAGATTTTGGCCAAATCAGGAGATGGGCCGTAGGTGAGATGGGCTTGAAGGATAAACGCGTGGAGGATCTCTGAAGCGGCCTGACACGAAGAAGTTGGGCTAAATTGCCCATGTATACGTATTATAGTAGATCGCATCTTAATTTAGAAGTTAGAGTTTTACCCCTGCACGGTTAGGTGCACGCACTGAATTAGAAAGTCCCCGGACTATAAATATGTATCTAGGGTTTATGAAATAAACAACAACCAACGTTCAACACAAATCAATCTCGGCGCATCGCCAACTCCTTCGTCTCGAGGGTTTCTCCTGGTAAGCACCATGCTGCCTAGATCGCATCTTGCGATCTAGGCAACGTAAGCTTATTACGTTGTTCATGCGTTGCTCGTACGAAGCCTTTTTGATGGCGAGCAACGTAGTTATCTTAGATGTGTTAGGGTTAACATTGTTCTTCGTATCATATGTTGTCGTAGTGCAACCCTCATACATCTAGCCGCCCTTACACCTATCTTAGGTGTAGGGCGGCACCCCGCTTGATCATTGTTTAGTAGATTCGATCCGTTACGGTTGCTCCTTTGTTCTTCAAGGATTAGTTTAATATCCGCAATAGTTAGGCCTTACAAAGGGTTGGAGGATCCAGCGGCGTGTGGGGTGTAGTTTGCTAGCCCTAGACAGGATGTTCCGGGGATCAACCTCGTGTTGGTTTTTAGGCCCTGTCTAGGATCGGCTTACGATCACCGTACGCGAGTGCGAGGCCCAATCGTGAGTAGGATGATCCGATTATGCGGTGAAAACCCTAAATCGTCGTAGATCGCTTTAGCTTTATCTTGATCAAGCAGGACCACCATATATTCGTACACCTCGTACGAATCATGGGTGGATCGGCTCCTTGAGCCGATTCACGAGATAACCTGAGAGCCGATCGAGGCTCGTATTTAATGTTTACGTGTATGCCATGCGAGGAAACTAAGCGAGGCATCATCCAACACCTTCCCGACCGGTATAGGTCAGGTGGCACGCCCTTGCGGCGAGCATCGGACGTGTGACCGGAAGGCTTTGCGGGCCGTCGCTCGGAGGGACCAGGGGCCAGCCGCGGTCTCGGGAGATTCCCGGCTCTACGGTGTTGCCGGTCGCTGCCCGCCGGTGGGTTTCGACCGCAACACATTTCGGCACGCCCGGTGGGACAATCTTCGACATCCACCGCATCGCCATCTACATCCGAGATGGCGGAAGGCACTCCGGTCAAGTACGAGGATCCGACCGACGAGCTCAAGAAGAAGCATGACGAGATCAAGGCGGTCCTCGAAGCCGACCTCATCGGCTCTTTCCACGAACCCGCTCCCATGGCATCGGGTGGAAGGGGTTCTCACCTGAAGGCGCGCTCGATGGAGTGGACCTGTCCGCCCCGTCGAAGAACGCACCGGGTCGCTCGCGTCGGGAGATCAACTTCATGGTGGCTCATTCGCTGCACCGCCACTACGAGAGCCTGGTGAACACTTTGGAGCGTGTCGCTCGCGCGTGATCCAGGAAATCATAAGCCATCAGTATTCTCCGTCGGGACCAGCTCTGGGGACTTACAAAGGAGAGATGCCACTCCAGTCCCGTCCAATGCTGCCGTTCGCGTTGGCAGCACCAGAAGTGCCGAACTCATCGGCATACGTCGTCTACAAGATTGGTGGTGAACCTAGTGACTACCAATTCCTACATGAGGCGCCCAAGGAGATCCCGCACGGATACACGTGCGCATACGTGCGGACTCGCGATGATCGGGCACTCTCAAACCAGGCCGCAACGAGCGGGGACCTCTGGAACAGCAGGAGGAACGTCGGGAGCAGATCTTGAGAAGCAGACGTGGCTAGCTAAGTACGCCACTCCGACAAACCTCTAGAGCTCAGCTCCTGCAGTTGGCTCAGAACTGGAAAAGCAAGCATGGATGGCTAAGTATGCCACCCCGGCGAATCTTCAGGGTTCGACACCTTCAGCCATCACCGCGGATCAGATTTGTACAATTCCGAAAGATCGGTTCGGCATGATGCCGAAAAGGAAGACATTCGGCTATACCAAGCCGTACCCCAACGAGTACGAATTGATCCCGCTACCACCCAAATATCGGCTCCCCGACTTCACAAAGTTTAGTGGATCAGATTGTTCCGGCTCCATCGAGCATGTGAGCCGATATTTGGCACAGCTGGGCACGATCTCAGAGCATCAGACGAGCTGCGTGTGAGGTTCTTCGCACAGTCCCTCACGGGATCGGCTTTCGGGTGGTACACATCGCTGCCACCGAACTCAATCCGGACTTGGAAGCAGTTGGAAGAGCAGTTCCACATACAGTATCACTCAGAGGCTTCCGAGGCTGGTATTGCCGATCTAGCACAAGTACGACGAAGCGCGGGGAAACGGTGTCGAATACATCCAGGTGCTTCGGGACCATTAGGAACCGATGCTATTCGGTTCACGTAAGTGAAAAAGAAGCGATCGAGTTGGGCTGTGGTGGGTCTCTCATCATCGATCAAGGACGTGGCCTCCCAAGCAGACTACCCTTCATTGGCGCACATGGTGCAGAAGCTGTCAGCATATGAACAGCGCCACCCAGATGTTTACCAGGACAAATTCAAGCGTGCGGTGGTCCTGGTTGAGGTAGTCGAGAGGTAGCAGTGGCTGAATGGACTCGGGCGGCAGGCCCCGTGTCCTGCAAGTGGGTTAAGCCACAAGACCCTCCAAAAGGGTTCGACTTCGACGTGACCAAAGCTGAGCAGATTTTCGACCTCTTACTCACGGAGAAGCGGCTAAAGGTACCCGAAGGCCACAAGATCCCCACGGTGCGAGAGCCGAACGGAAAGCCATACTTGCAAGTGGCATAACACGTTCACCCACACCACTAACGACCGCAGGTGTGGCGTCGGCGGATCCAAATGGCGATAGAAAAAGGGCGGCTAATTTTCAACCAGTACGCCATGAAGGTCGACACACACCCCTTCCCCGCCGTTAACATGGTGGAGCATACTTACCATGGAGGGTGCCAGCCAGATTTCTCGTGCAATATCAACATGGTGAGACCTGGGCACCACTGTGGTAAGGACGGAGATGAGGGCAGCTACTCTCATAGCAAAGACACAGAGGAAGCCGCTCCACGCGATCGGCTCTGCCACGACGGCAAGCGCCACATCACAGAGGGAGAAGTGAGGAACGTAAGATATCAGCGACCTCTCTCTGATCACCTCCTCAACAAGTATGTGGGTCAATACGACCAACGCCGGCGATACAACGACGATGATGAAAAAGATCGTCCGGCTAGGGACGACAGAGACGTCGTCGGCATGATCACGACGAGGAGCGATATGAGCGCCACGCCAAGGAAAAGTCGAGGGAGCAAGACGACGTGGATAGGCACTGGGACTGCCCCTTCTTCAGACACAGCTGGGATTCAGGAATGAGCCGATTGCCAACAATCGGCAATTGCCCAGAATGCAAACAAAAGAAGAAGGATGCAGCTAACGTGTCCGTGTTCAAACGTCTAGGGCCTCTCCCGCCTCGGAACAAACATGTTGAGTCCGCTCGGGTGGAAGATCTCGAGGAACTAGAGGACGATGATGAAGAAGAAGACAAGTATCATCGGCCAAGGTGGTGCCCCGATGGGCTCGGCCGTTCCCGTAAGCGAAGGGTTCGGCGTCCGCGTGGGTTGGAGGAAGGCGAAAGGTTATACCGCACACATTGAGGAAGGCATGGCCCGATCCGGCCGCCAAAATTCAGCGAACCCTGGACGAAGAAGGTCGGCCACAAAGGAAAGAGTGGCGCCCCGGACAAAAGAAAGCCGATGATGAGACATCGGGCTGGCACAAATATGGTCTCCATCCTTCCAACGGAGTTTAGTGCTCCAGGATTGGACGACTGCGAGCGCATCGACGTGACAAAGGACGGGGTTAGGTTGGTTTCATCCACCGGCCTGACCGTGTAACAAAAACAGCATCTATGGACAAACGTGGCGATGCCGATCCAGGAGATCGGCCCCAAGGATTTATGGAGGAACGTTACAAAACCTTCATCGAGCAAACAACATGGAGGCCGATTCCAGCAATCGGCCAAAATTATCCTCATCATACATTCTGCCTGGGTTCAGCATTTGATCCAACAGGGGATACCTGAAGAGCCGATACCATCAAATCCCTTGAAAGAATCGGCTCGAGGGGCACCTAGGTGGATAAAACACGAGGATATGGAGTAGAAGTGTCTTTCAAATACCCGGCAGCCCAAGATATTCTTTGATGATGGGTATTGAAGTATGGGGGCCGATACATAAATCGGCCGTAAAAAATTCAAATTTTTTTAAGCACAGCCGATGCGCAGACATCGACTTAAGGATAGAAAGCCGATGCATGGCCATCGACTCCGAGGTACAAGCTGTTGTGAGCGGAGGCTCGGAACTCCGAAGGTTCTCTCGCCTGGAAAAGCTCGGGGGCATCTCACCACGAAGGTTCTCTCGCTACGGGGAGCCGATTTTGTTGAAATCGGCTGGCTCGCATCATGACTTGGAAGCCGATGGTGGCACGTTTGGTTGGCCCACTCGCTGTTCTCGCCTTGATGGAGGCTCGGGGGCAGCCGATCGCGTAGATATTCTGTTCTTAAGAAGCCGATTGAGATTTCATCGGATGGCCCTCCATCATAACCTTTTTCAAGGGGATTGGGCAGGTTTGAAGAGTATCACTCGAATATCCGAATATCCAGAGGTATCGGCTTCAGCGTCAAGTCGTTTCAGCAATGGTTCTGGGGCTCTCTTAAAGGCGTTGGTCTGCCTCATTGTCCACCAGAGCTCAAAGTCATCGGTCGAAAAAGGTGAAAGATAGATCGTGAAGGATTGATATGTTAACATCAGCTTTTTAGCATTAATCAAGTTCACGATCACTCCGACGTCAAAGAGATGAAGAACGGATTATGAGAGACCGATGCGTTGTCATCGGCTCATTGAGCATTGGCTAAGTGATGATCGGCGGAATCAGTATGAGGGGAAATCGGCTAAATTGGGGAATTTCTTCATTGATAAACGAGATTTCTTACATAGAAGAGCTGATTGCTCTCAAAAGGGAGTACTAAGGGGATACATTGCCCCGTCTACTGCTACTGATCCTATTCTAAGGGTCCTATCTACGGGTCATCGCTGCCCTCGTCGTCATCCTCGTCGCCGCTGTCGGCGCTGCTCCTGGCGGGCTCGTCGTCGCTGCTGTAGCGGCCGCCGGCAGGACCTTCGTTGTCCTCATCCTCCTCGTCGTCGTCGTCGTCGCTGTCGAAATCACTGAGATTCCCTGGCCAGGGGCAGTGGCGCTTGGCCAGCGGCTCGTCGGAGGGGCTGTCGTCGTCGTCCTCCTCCTCCTCCTCCTCCTTCACCTCCTCGGAGGAGGTGAAGTCATCCCAGGAGAAGCGATCGTCATCGCTCTCCTCCTCCGATTCCCCGTCGGCAAGGAAGCGGAGGTCGCTCTCCCCGTCCGTCGAGGACTTGTCGTCCTCGGACCGGATGGAGAAGTCATGGCCGGGCTCCTCCCCGGCCTCTATGGCGCGGCGGATGTTGGCCGCATGGACCTCTTGTGGGTCCCGTTCTGGCGTCGGCTCGTGGGAGGAAGAGGACTCGAGGGAAAGTCCCGATGAGGCGGAGGAAGAAGAAGACATGGTGCGCGGGGAGGGCTTTTGGAGTGCTAATGCGGAGAGGATGAGGAGGAGAACTGTTCGGTGCGGTTAAATAAAAGAAGTGGGGATTTAATGTTCGAACAGGTTTTCGAGGAGGTGGTGCCAAAAGCTGTCAAATCGTGCGGAGAAGTTGGGAAGGCAAGTCGTCATGATGAAAAATACTGCGACGGTTCTGCTCTGCCACGACATGACCCCTCGGAGGAAAAACGAGTGGTTTTGAAATTATCATTACCAAAACCGGGGGGCATGTGTTATCACCGGATTTTGGCCAAATCGGGAGATGGGCCGTAGGTGAGATGGGCTTGAAGGATAAACGCGTGGAGGATCTCCGAAGCGGCTCGACACGAAGAAGTTGGGCTAAATTGCCCATGTATCTGTATTATAGTAGATCGCATCTTAATTTAGAAGTTAGAGTTTTACCCGTGCATGGTTAGGTGCACGCCTGAATTAGAAAGTCCCCCGGACTATAAATATGTATCTAGGGTTTATGAAATAAACAACAACCAACATTCAACACAAATCAATCTCGGCGCATCGCCAACTCCTTCGTCTCGAGGGTTTCTCCTGGTAAGCACCATGCTGCCTAGATCGCATCTTGCGATCTAGGCAGCAGTAGCTTATTACGTTGTTCATGCGTTGCTCGTATCGAAGCCTTTTTGATGGCGAGCAACGTAGTTATCTTAGATGTGTTAGGGTTAGCATTGTTCTTCGTATCATATGATGTCGTAGTGCAACCCTCATACATCTAGCCGCCCTTACACCTATCTTAGGTGTAGGGCGGCACCCCGCTTGATCATTGTTTAGTAGATCCGATCCGTTACGGTTGCTCCTTGTTCTTCAAGGATTAGTTTAATATCCACAATAGTTAGGCCTTACAAAGGGTTGGAGGATCCAGCGGCGTGTGGGGTGTAGTTTGCTAGCCCTAGACAGGATGTTCCGGGGATCAACCTCGTGTTGGTTTTTAGGCCCTGTCTAGGATCGGCTTACGATCACCGTACGCGAGCGCGAGGCCCAATCGTGAGTAGGATGATCCGATTATGCGGTGAAAACCCTAAATCGTCGTAGATCGCTTTAGCTTTATCTTGATCAAGCGGGACCACCATATATTCGTACACCTCGTACGAATCATGGGTGGATCGGCTCCTTGAGCCGATTCACGGGATAACTCGAGAGCCGATCGAGGCTCGTATTTAATGTTTACGTGTATGCCATGCAGAAACTAAGCGAGGCATCATCCAACACCTTCCTGACCAGGTATAGGTCAGGTGGCACGCCCTTGCGACAGCATCGGACGTGTGACCAGAAGGCTTTGCGGGCCGTCACTCGGAGGGACCAGGGCCAGCCGCAGTCCTGGGAGATTCCCGGCTCTACGGTGTTGCCAGTCGCTGCCCGCCGGTGGGTTTCTGACCGCAACACTCATGAGCTATAAAACATTGACACAAATAAGAAGTAATAAATTTTGAATTGTTTAAAGGTAGCACATGAAGTATTTACTTGGAGTGGCAGAAAATACCATGCAATAGGTAGATATGGTGGACACAAATGGCATAGGTTTGGGTTCGGGTTTGGATGCACGAGAAGTATTCCCTCTCAGTACAGGTCTTTGGCTAGCAAGGTTAAATAGCAAGCATAGGAGTTGAGGGAAACAAACAAATATACATGTGATAGACATAATCATGCATCTTTCTTGTAAGCACAAACAACTTTAACTTTAGAATACTAAGCTAAGAGCTGATAAGAAAGATAATAACATCTTCTACATGTATTTCCTCTATTCTTCTTAAACTCAAAGTGTTGTTGCTATTGACCATTGCTAAGTTTGCCAAAACCAAATAGATTTACTCAATGCTCCCAAAGTGGTACCAATACTAAAATCAAGATCAATCATATAGTAGAAATTGCAAACTAAAATAAAGTGTGCAATATGTAAATGATAAGACTTCTCATTAATATTCCATAACGATAACTCACACCAAGGGATACATAGACAAACTAAAGGAGAGATATTTCCACACTACAACCCATCTTATACGATAACTTCCCTACTCATGATATGACACTACTTGATAGTAAAAAGTAAAAGGTAGTGATGATGTGATACCGCGGCACTCCCCCAAGCTTGGAACAAACCAAGGGGATGCCAATACCGATGATGAGTTACTCCTTTGGCGATGGTGGTGATGAATTCCCGTCTTCAGACTTCCAAGATAGAGGCTCTCCATCAACAAATGACATCTTGGTCTCGGGAATCCTGAAACTAGCAGCACGGCTTATGTGTTTAAACCTGTTTTCATACTCACAGTTCTGATTATGAACGTCATAGAGTTGAGCTTGGAGTTTGTTGTTGGTGTCGTGAAGTGAGAGGATGTCGCCCCATAGCTTTGCAGTTTCCTTCTCGTGTTCAAGCAATGAGTTCGAGACACAATCTTGTGAAAGATATCCACTTCACGCTCGGCCATCTTCTTGTAATTGAAGACCTCTTGTTCTAGCTTCTCCATCCTGTCTTCCAAGCTTCCTTCTCCTTTGGGACCACTGAACATCTTTGATCTGCAGTTTTCCCTCGACGAGCATCAACTCCTTTGGGTGCATCCTCGGCTCCTCCATGTACAAGTTGCCAACATCCTTGCGGGAGCTGTCCTTCGGAGTTCTCGACGAAGACATGATGGCTCTAGATCCGAAACAAATCCCGGCGAAACAGCTTGAAACAAAACACGTCGAGAAAACGATATACGGACCTCCAGGGGTCCGGGGGATTATATAATAAAATTTTCCAGAACAAACGGAAAGTACCAGGTCGAACCAGAGTCGGAAAGGGGCGACGAGGCGGTGTCCTCATAGGTCGGCGCGGCCAGGCTGGGGCCCGCGCCGGCCTATGGGGGCACGCCCTCGTGCGTCTCCTCCACTCCGTTTCGATCTCGTAATTTTTCATATTTTCCAAAAACAGCAAAATATTGTTCGGAAATTAAATTGCGAACTTTTCATTACCGATCTTGTTACCTATTCAAAGTCGAGTTCGGCGGATTTGTCAATTTGTCCTTTGATGAAAGCCTCCGGTGTTTCCACTTGAATAATATCAACATCAACATTATAAGAATCACCGAGATATAATGCTTGAGTCTTTGTCCATTCACCACTTGCGTAGCATTGCCTTGGAGAGAGCTAATTTTAATTGCTCTCGAACGATACACCTCCTCAACAACATATGGTCCTTCCCATTTCGAGAGTAATTTCCCTACAAAGAGTCTGAGACGAGACCGATACAATAGGACTTTATCCCCAATATTAAACTCTCTTTTGATGATCCTTCTATCATGCCATTTCTTAACTTTCTCTTTAAAGAGTTTAGCATTTTCATAAGCTTCACTTCTCCATTCATCTAGAGAACTTAATTGTAGCAACCTCTTATTACCGGCAAGTTTAGGATCTTTATTTAATTCTCTAACAGCCCAATAAGCTTTGTGTTCTAGTTCTAAAGGTAAATGACAAGCTTTTCAGTAAACCATTTTATAAGGTGACATTCCCATGGGGTTTTTATAAGCAGTTCTATAAGCCCATAGTGCTTCTTTCAATTTACTAGCCCAATTCTTTCTAGATTTATTAACGGTCTTTCCCAAAATAGATTTAATCTCCCTATTTGATAATTCTACTTGACCACTAGTTTGAGGGTGATAAGCGGAAGCAATTCTATGATTAATACCATACCTAGCAAGAGTTTTTCTAAAACCTCCATGAATAAAATGAGAACCTCCATCGGTCATAATATATCTAGGTACTCCAAATCTAGGAAAAATAATATCTAAAAGAATTTTTAAAGAGGTCTCACCGTCGAGCACTTTTTGTAGGTATGGCTTCCACCCATTTAGTAACATAATCAACATCAACAAGTATATGAGTGTTACCTTTCGAAGAGGGAAAAGGTCCCATGAAGTCAAATCCCCAACAATCAAACGGTTCAATAACAAGAGTATAATTCATAGGCATTTCATTGCGTCTGGAGATATTACCAACCCTTTGACATTCATCACAAGATAAAATAAAGTTCCTTGCATCTTTGAAGAGAGTTGGCCAATAAAAACCTGATTGTAGAACCTTTTGCGCGGTTCTATCTCCGGCGTGATGTCCTCCATAAGCACTATCATGACATTTACTCAATATCTCTTGTTGTTCATATTCGGGAACACACCTTCGCAGAATACCATCCACTCCTTCTTTATATAAGTGTGGGTCATCCCGAAATAGTGCCTCAAGTCATAAAAGAATTTCCTCCTCTGTCTGAGATGAAAAGGTTGGAGGCAAGTACTTGGAAACAATAAAGTTAGCATAATCGAGCATACCAAGGAGCTGTCTCGCGAGCTCACCTTTATTACAACCAATTGTTCATTTGGAAAACTATCATTAACAGGAACAGGATCATAAGCAATATTTTCCAATCTAGACAAATTATCAACAACGGGATTATCGGCACCTTTCCTATCTACAATATGTAAATCAAATTCTTGCAAAAGAAGTACCCATCTAATAAGCCTCGGCTTAGCATCTTTCTTTGTCATAAGGTATCTAATTGCTGCATGATCAATATGAATTGTAACTTTTGAATCAACAATATAAGATCTAAATTTATCACAAGCAAAGACTACAACTAACAATTCTTTTTCAGTAGTAGCATAATTTCTTTGAGCAGCATCAAGAGTTTTACTAGCATAATGAATAACATTTAATTTTTTATCTACTCGCTGTCCAAGAACAGCGCCTACAGCAAAATCACTAGCATCACACATAATCTCAAAAGGCAAATTCCAATCAGGGGGTTCAACTACATGAGTAGTTGTTAAGGCTTTCTTTAGAGTTTCAAAAGCTTCCTTACAATCATCATCAAAAACAAAAGGTACATCTTTTTGAAGAAGATTAGTAAGAGGCTTTGAAATCTTGGAGAAATCTTTAATAAATCTTCTATAAAACCCAGCATGACCAAGAACACTACGAATACCTTTAACATCCCTCGGATAGGGCATCTTCTCAATGGCTTCAACTTTAGCTCTATCAACTTCAATACCTCTCTCAGAAATTTTATGTCCCAATACAATTCCTTCATTAACCATAAAGTGGCATTTCTCCCAATTAAGAACAAGGTTAGTTTCTTCACATCTCTGCAAAACTTTATCAAGGTTTCGCAGGCAACTATCAAAAGAATTCCCATAGACGGAAAAATCATCCATGAATACTTCCACAATACTCTCACAAAAGCCATGAAAAATAGCAGACATGCATCTTTGAAAAGTAGCAGGAGCATTACATAAACCAAAAGGCATACGCCTATAAGCATAAGTTCCATAGGGACAGGTAAAAGTAGTTTTCTCTATATCTTTAGTTTTAACAGCAATTTGTGAAAACCCAGAATAACCATCAAGAAAGCAAAAATGATTATTTTTAGACAACCTTTCTAACATTTGATCAATAAACGGTAAAGGGTAATGATCTTTCTTAGTAACTTTATTAACTTTTCGAAAATCAATGCACATTCTATACCCTACAACTACTCTTTGAGGGATGAGCTCATCATTATCATTAGGCACAACAGTCATTCCTCCTTTCTTAGGAACGCAATGCACAGGACTAACCCATCTACTATCAGCAATAGGATATATAATACCAGCTTCAAGAAGTTTTAATACCTCATTCCTTACCACCTCCTTCATCTTCAGAATTAGACGACGCTGATGTTCAACAACAGGCTTTGCATCATCTTCCATATTAATAGCATGTTGGCAAATAGAAGGAGAAATCCCCTTCAAATCATCAAGAGTGTAGCCAATAGCTCCTCGGTGTTTCTTCAATATTTCCAATAACCTTTCTTCCTCAATCTCGGAAAGCTTAGAACTAATAATAACAGGATATATTTTCTTATCATCAATATGAGCATATTTAAGATTATCAGGCAAAGGCTTTAAATCAAAAACAGGATCTTCCTTTGGTGGCGGTGTTGTACCCAAATCTTCCACCGGTAAATCATGCTTGAGAATAGGTTGGCGAAGAAAAATTTCCTCAAGCTCATCTCTTTCTTTCCTAAAAACTTCACTCTCGCTATTCTCCAAATGTTGCTGCAAGGGATTATTAGGAACAAGAACAATAGATGCACACTGCTCCATTTTAAAATCATTACTAGGAAAATCAGCTTTATAAGGAGTTTTGGTAAATTTAGAGAAGTTAAACTCATAAGATTCACCGACAAATTTAGTCAAAATTTTATCTTTCTTGCAATCTATAATAGCTCCACAAGTATTTAGAAAAGGTCTACCAAAAATGATAGGACAATAATCACTAGCAGCGAGAACCAAGTACCAAAAAGTCAGCAGGATATTTAATCTTACCACATAGAACTTCCACATCTCGAACAATACCAATTGGAGAAATAGTTTCTCTATTAGCCAGCTGAATAACCACATCAATATCTTCAAGTTCACAAGAACCAATTTCGTGCATAATCTCCGTGTAAAGCTCATAAGGAATAGCACTAACACTTGCACCAATATCACATAAACCATAATAGCAATGATCACCAATTCTAACAGATAGCATAGGAACACTAACTTGTTTGGGTTTATTGGGATGTGAAACAATATTAGAAGCATCTTCACAGAAAATAATATGACCATCCTCCACATTTTTAGTTACAAGATCTTTAACTATTGCAACAGCGGGTTCAACTATTATTTGTTCTTCAGGTTCTACAGGTTTCTTTTCACTTTTATGAACCGCACTATTTATAACGAGTACTCCTTCATTTTAGCGGGGAAAGGAGTTTTTTCAATATAAGCTTCGGGAATGACATGATCGGCAGTTTCAACTACAACACATTTATTAATAGATGAATCAATTCTATCTTTATACGGTTCATGATACTTGTCAAAATTCTTCTTAGGCAATTCATAATGAGAGGCAAAAGCTTTATAAAGATTTGCGGCAACTTGAGAATCAAGACCATATGTAGCACTCATATTACGAAATTTATCGGTATCCATAAAAGCTTCAATGCATTTATAATCATAAATTATACCCGATTCTCTATCCTTGTCGTTCTCCCAACCTTCGGTATTTTCTTGGATCCGATCAAGAAGGTCCCTTTTAAACTCTTCTTTGTTGCGTGTAAATGATCCGGAACAAGAAGTATCCGGCAAGGTCTTGTCTTGAAAAGAAAGTCTTGCATAGAAATTATCAATAATAACATTACCAGGAAGCTCATGAATGGGGCATTTGAGCATTAAAGACTTCAATCTCCCCCAAGCTTGGGCAATACTTTCTCCATCATGAGGCCAGAAATTATATATGCGATTCCGTTCTTTGTGAATTTCACTTGGAGGATAGAATTTGGAATAAAATAAAGGCACAATGTCCTCCCAATCAAGAGAATCACCATTCTTGACAATTTATACCAATGCGCCGCTTTACCGGACAGCGATATAGAGAATAGTTTCTTTCTAACTTCATTCATAGCAATACCTGCACATTTGAATAACCCGCATAATTCATGCAAAAACAGTAAATGATCACCGGGATGGACGGTTCCATCCCCTTCATAGCGGTTATCCATAACACGTTCAATAATTTTCATAGGTATTTTATATGGTATCACTTCCTCACCTGGCGCCTCATCCACTACCGTTGCGGTAGTAGTAGATTTCCCAAATAGAAATTGAAGAGAAGATCTCTCCATAATGACTTATAGCGACGAGACAGAAATAAAATCAGCACAAACAATAAAGGTTTTCCTTACCAATTCCACTTACCAATAGCGCTTCACTCCCCGGCAACGAGCGCCGAGAAAATAGTCTTGATGACCCACAAGTATAGGGGGTGTATCGTAGTACTTTCGATAAATAAGAGTGTCGAACCCAACGAGGAGCGAGAAGGTGTTGACAAGCGAGTTTCGATGAAGGATTCACTTGTAAATGCTCACGAGACAAGTATTCAGGGGGTTTTGATGTAACAGATGAATAAAGTACAAGTAAGTAAAATGCGAGAGAAATAATTGCAGCGAGTGGCCCAATCCTTTTTAGCTCAAAGGACAAGCCGATTTGTTTACTTATTATGACCAAGCGTTCTTGAGGACACACGGGATTTTAGTCTAGTGCTTTCGCTACATGCCAGCTGATTAATCTTCATTGTTTTGATAAGTGTTGTGTGGGTGAACCTATGCTAATGTACCGCCCTTCCTAGGACTAATACATACTTGTGATTATACCCCTTGAAAGCATCCGCAACTACAAGAAAGTAATTAAGATAAATCTAACCAAAGCCTTAAACTCTGAGATCCTGCGATCCCTCCTGCATCGATATACCAACGGGGGCTTAGGTTTCTGTCACTCCGGCAACCCCGCAATTGGCAAACGAGTACAAGATGCATTCCCCTAGGCCCATAAATGGTGAAGTATCGTGTAGTCGACGTTCACACGACACCACTAGAAGAATGACACCACAACTTAAATATCATAACATTGAATATTACTCAACCATAATTCACTACTAACATTTAGACTTCACCCATGTCCTCAAGAACTAAGCGAACTACTCACGAGACATCATATGGAACATGATCAGAGGTGATATGATGATGAATAACAATCTGAACATAAACCTTGGTTCAATGGTTTCACTCAATAGCATCAATAACAAGTAGAAATCAATACGGGAGAGTTTCCCCTATCAAACAATCAAGATCAAACCCAAATTGCTACAGCGGTGACGAGGTGCAGCGGTGGAGATGGCGGTGATGATGATGAAGATGATGGTGATGGTGATGGAGATGATGTCCAACTCGATGGCGGTGACGATGGCGTCGATTTCCCCCTCCGGGAGGAATTTCCCGGCGGATTCCTGCCCGCCGGAGAGCTCTTTTCTCTCTGGTGTTCTCCGCCCCGCAGAGGCGGCTGTGGCTCTTTTCGACGTACCCTCTGGAGCTTAGGTTTTCGGGACGAAGGGTTTCGCGTAGAAAAGGAGGCGAGAGGGGCTGTGGGGCCCCCACACCACAAGGTGGCGCGGCTAGGCCATGGGCCGCGCCGCCCTATGGTCTGGGCCCACCTTGGGTCCATCTGGCTCCCCCTTCTGGCTTCCTTCGTCATCTGGAAAAATAGGATTTTTGGTGTAATTTCCTTCCACAGTTGATCTTCCGAAATATTGCATCTGACGGTGCTTTTTCCAGCGAGAATCCCGGCTCCGGTGCGCGATCTCCAAATAATCATGAAACATGCAAAATAGATGAAATAACATAAGTATTGTGTCCCAATATGAAATATATCAATGAATAACAGCAAATTATGATATAAAATAGTGATGCAAATTGGACGTATCACCCGTGCAATGGAATCTCCACCATATCAACACATACCATGGTTCCATTGCCCACCACATAGTCATATTCATAATTGTAAAATAATACTTTGCTTTTCAATGCATGAGTGATAAGTATAGTACTTTGCATATAGTTTGATAAAAATAATCAAATGACATGAGCAAGCGATGAACTTGCCTTTCTTGACTGCAAGATTATGCAGGCAAAAGCTTCGATACGTGAGACTCCAAATTCTGAAATACCATCATTGTCCGGTAAGGACAATTTTTAAAGAACTGGCAAAGATGCTATAATGCATAGTATGAGATGCAATCGTCCCGAGCGTAACCTAACCTCGATGATTGAGGATGTATGAGTTGTAAAGACTTCTTTAGGGTTGGTTGCACTTTTAGAATGATTCTCAAACAAGGTTCTTATTAGGGTTTTGTTATATTAGCATCATAACCAAATGATATAAGACATCATAACAATTATACACATAAAGAATAGTGGTGGAATAATATGTAAGGACAGTTGTCAATTTTAAGTTCTACATAACATGGTTGATGATTACTTATACTATACTTCAAAAAGAATAACTTTTGAAGAACATGTTGTTTAGGACATAATGAGTATTTCCAAAGAAGAATAGGGCTTCTAAGGTTTGATTGACATTTGTACTTCAAAAGAATAACTTTTGAAGAACAGGTTAAATAAAAATATGAACTACTATACATAGGAGCTATGACTTTTTAGGGTTTACTATTGGATTCATTTAGTTCTCTAATAGGAACTAGTTGAGTTCTTTAAGTAGAATGGGTTTATATGTAGCAAGTATGGTAGGTTTATTACTATGGTTGATTATGGTATCATATCAAAGGATGATTATTAAGATGGTTCCATAGGTTTGCTATTAGGTTTACTATGGCTTCACATTTGCTTTACTAAATAATCCCGGCTTATCATTACCTAAGTAGGGTTTAGTGGAATAGGAGCATGTGTTGTGAATTCCTACACAAGGTTGGTACTAGAGTTCATTATTATAGTTCTACTAGGGTTTGATGGTTGAGGTTGATTCTAATTGTATGGTATATAGGAATAGTGATCAATGGTACTAATTCCATTAACAAGTTAGGGTTTGCTCCTAAGTGATACTAGTGAATCATATAGGTTTTAAATTAGAAATAGAGACATGAAATGATAATCTCATGTGACTTGGTTTATGCTAGTGGATCATAAGCATGCATTCATTGGTTTCTTATTAGGGTTCTATAGGTATAGATGAATCTCACATGATCACATGTGACACATAAGTAGGGTTTTAGAGTTACTATTAAAGTGGAATGATCACATGAAATAATGAGATCAAGGTCCTACTCAATTGAAACTAGGGTTTCTAAATTATGGTACAACTCCTAAAATGATGATTGGTAATAGAGTTGTGGTTACTAATTACTTTGAGTCAAAATTAGTAATGGTTTGACATTTTATTAATTTTCACAAGATTTAATAATTAGAGTAACTCCTATTTAGGTTTAATTAAGAATCAGGGTTTAATAATTGTTATTAGGTTTAAAGTATTTAATTTGTTAACTTAAGAATGTTTAAGTAACTAATTGTTGAGCTACCAAAATGATATTGGCTTTTAATATTTTCTTGCTTTATTGTTATTTAAAGAAAATAGAAAATAGTAATTTGCAAATTAGAGTTTATGAATTACCACTAATAATTAAGTTAATGCAAATATGATAAATAAAATTAATCTTAACATTTGACTTAGTTACTGAATAGTTAAAATTTAATTTTGAAACTTCACTAATTATTGAATTCAAATTGTATTTTAAATAATTGAAATGGCATAATTAATAAGGTTAAAATAAATGAATTTTATTTTGACACACATTTTTGTTTTATATTTTATTTGTATAGAGTTTATTTTTGTGAACATTTTGATATATTATTCATATTTTTCTGAGTTGAAATGATTTTTCTATGATTTTACAAAGTTTCAGTTATTTTCTGGAATTTGAAATTAAATGGGAAAAACGATTGGTACCGTGGCTGTTCCTAGCCCTAGTCACTGACCTGCGGGGCCAAGGCCAGGTCAGTGGCCACGTAGGCGTGGACTAGCTCCAACCGCTGACTAGGCACGGGGCACATTGCCGGCGAGGCAGTGGTCGTCGGCGACGACGATTCCGACCGCTAGAGAACGGCCTGATGGGTTCACCCGACGCGGCTTGCTACGCGGAACAACACCGAAGTGGTGCCCTCAGAAAATGATGACCGGAGCCACTCCGGCGACCACCGACTGCGGCGGCGCTCACCGGCCAAGATCCTAAAATACGCTACGGTGGATGCTTGGGCTCGAAAATAGGCTCCAGATGTGCGCATATTCACCTTGGTGCGGATGGCATGGTCGATGGAGGAAGGGATGGTCGGACGAGCTCAGGCTCGCCATTCCCGGCGATGGTCGGAGGCAGAGAGGTGCTCGATTCGCGGTCTCCCGTGCTTCCCCCGATGCATGGCTTGATCAGCAGGAAGAAGGCTTCGAGGCGCACCTCCTCGACCCAACCGTGGGCTCCGGGAAGGCTTGAATCGACGGCTAACCAGAGTTTCTTCGGGCGGCGGTTTGGTGATGTTGCAGAAGAACTCGAGAGCGAGAGGGGATGAATGAGGTTGAGGATTGGCGTAGCGGAACAAGGTCTCCACGGCGCTTCTCTCAGCGAATTTATAGAGCGAGGCGAGCTTGGAGACCACGGCGACACGCCGGCGACGGCCATGATACAATGGACACGGTAATTAGGGTTTCGAACGCGAATCTCGGCGTATTTGGATGGGCTCGGACGCGGTTGAGCTCCAGAGTAGCTTTGGTTTGAAGTTGGCGTCCGGCGGCGTCCTTATCTGCAGCGAGGAGGTGGCAGAGGCTCGTCGGCGTCGTGTCGTCTGCAGGGAAAGAGAAGAAGACAACGCCCCTCTCCTTGTCTCGTGCCAGCGACGAAGAGGTAAGTGGCCAGGTGGGTTAGTGCTGGGCTGCGGTGCTGGGCCAAGGCTGGGCTGTCCATGGGCTACGGTGGCCTGCCAGGTAAGGTAAGCTTTCTCCTCTCTTCTATTTTTATTTTCTGTTTTGAATTTTGTTATTTGAATTCAACTCTGATTTCTATTTTGTTCTGCAGGTTCTAAATTATTTGAACATTAGTATAATTTGATAATGATGATTACTGCATTGTTTTGTTTTTAAACAACATTTAGTAATTGATTAATTTTGGTTCTTATGAGGTACAAGTTAAGATTCAAATAGATATTATTTTAGGGTTCATCTCAACTCTTATTTAATTTAGGAATCAAATATGTTTAAATGATTTGGAATGTAGAACATGTGCATGGTAACATATCATTTAATTGTTGCTAGGATGCTTAACAATAGTGAGGTTCACATATATTTTAATTAAGGTTAGAGTTTAAATTAAATGGTGTTGAGAATGGAATTGGGTTTATGATTTTATGTGGAGAATGGTTTATAAGGTTTAAACAAAATGGTTGGATCAACTCTATATTCACTACTCTTGCTTAACAAACTCTTGTGTGAACTATTTAAAATGAATCCTAAACTCATCATGATTAACTCTCTTGCTGAGGTGGTGCTATTTTATAAATACTATTCATTTGGTTCACTTAGGCAAAGTATTTGGATAACAACGTAGAATAGGGTATTGGTTTCATTCTACTCACTTATATATCATTTAAGCTTAAGTATAACTAGTTTGATTCATACTTGGGATCCATGATACACAAGTTAGGACATATTATTTTATGTAGATTGGTTCCATATGACAAGGTTTATGGTTTTGGGAATACTTTACTATTTGAAGTATTAAATAGGCATGAGGCTTGGCAGGGTTCTACTTGTTATCTAAATATGGCCTAGGGTTCCTCCTCCTCACTTAGGTAGAATTATTGTAGCAAGGCAATGCTAGGTTTGTTTCAAGTGTTTGGATAGGTAAGGTTTAAATACAACATCATTACTACTCTATACAAGGCATGAGTATTGGTCTGGATTAACTGCTATTGATATACTTATTATTTCATGAGAAAAATGAGATCTATGGATCACATATATAGGTTTAACTTATCCTCTCAATTTATAAGGTAAGATCATGTATTAGACATGATCCACTTATTCCTCACTAATCTCTCTTCTTTATTACTTCTCTCATCACACTCACTTAGATTCTTAGGGTTTATGATCATCACCCAATTGTAATGATCAAGGTATTGGCCTTATAATAATTCATTAGTGAATCATGGTTCTCTCTCCAAGATCAAGTATTGGTCCATATACTTGAGTACACCTCTTTAGGTTGAGCTCTTTTGAATAGGTAGGGTTCCTCTAGGGTTTATGATCATTACCAAGTTGTAATGATCACAACACTTGACTCTCAATAATTACTTACCATCAAGTGTGAGCTAGGTCAATTAGGGTTTAATACTTGACTTATATTTCTTGTCTCATTGGTTAGTATTAACAAGTACCTCAATTGGATAAGGTTTAAATAGTAATCTAGGTTCTATTGAATGCATAATATAAGCATATGAATGATTCTCTACTTTCTCTAGGTTTAATGGAATGAGTTGGGAAACAAGGTTGGAATGATCAAAAGTTAATGAAGAATGAATATGAATGTTCTTGACTTGGTTCAAGTATTGTAGTTGAAAAGATATACCATGTGACTCATGGTAGGAACATTTATTTAGTAGAAGACATGGATAAGATAAGTAAGAATAGTTTATTAATTAATTGTGTTCTTTGATTCATAGTTGAATAATTATTCATGAGTTGCTGTAAGGAATGTCATGTTGAGATCCTCTTATAGGATCTTGTAGTTGATCCTTACTTAAGGTGTTGTTTGTTGTATAGCTAATTCCATTTGATCTAGCCCATAGATCAAATCATCTCTACCCAAAACAAGGTTTTAGCAAAGAGCACAGTGAAGTTTATAGCGCTTGACTTGATGATCTACTTCAATTCCAACAAGTCAGGTGAAACTCAGTTACTGTGGTAAGTTTTATTTGAAAGCGCGAAAATTCCCCGGATTTTCTATGCATGAATGCAATGCACACTTTGGTGTTCTCTCATTTTATTGCCTCTAAACCTGGGATATTACACGCGGTCCCTCGTCAGCCTGCCACTGCCCCGCGGCAGCCTGCCGCGCCCCGCTGCTCTGCCGCGGCAGCCTCACCCGCGGCGTCGCCCTCGGCCTCGCCCGCAGCGTCGTCCTCGGCCTCGCCCGCGACTGCGACTCCTGCGGGCTCGCCGACCATCTCGGCCACGCCCTCCACGGCGTCCTCTCCACCGAGCTCTACATCGGCCACGCCGCCCCGCTCTCCGTCGCCACCACCACTAAGAGAAAAGTTCTGATAGACAACATCTCAAAATCGTCCGCTAAGGGGTATTTTTCGTCGCCTATGGGCCTAACCTGACGATATGGGTTCTGTTGTGGAAACTGCGTCAGGCAAAGTCCTACGACGATTTTTTCGGTCCGTCGCGCTTGGGCGCCCTTCAGCCACGGAAAATCGGACCGTTGCCCAAGTGTTCCGGGAGCCCGTTGACTGGCGACGTCATGCAA